>NC_074704.1:21512115-21515177 GCF_029448725.1 Salvelinus fontinalis | reverse complement strand
AACCGTGGAGCGGACCCCATCTGAAGCCCCCCTGGTAACCGTGGAGCGGACTTTATCTGAAGCCCCCCTGGTAACCGTGGAGCGGACCCCATCTGAAGCCCCCCTGGTAACCGTGGAGCGGACCCCATCTGAAGCCCCCTGGTAACCGTGGAGCGGACCCCATCTGAATCCCCCCTGGTAACCATGGAGCAGACCCCATCTGAAGCCCCCTGGTAACCGTGGAGCGGACCCCATCTGAATCCCCCCTGGTAACCGTGGAGCGGACCCCAACTGAAGCCCCCCTGGTAACCGTGGAGCGGACCCCATCTGAAGCCCCCTGGTAACCGTGGAGCGGACCCCATCTGAATCCCCCCTGGTAACCGTGGAGCGGACCCCATCTGAAGCCCCCCTGGTAACCGTGGAGCGGACCCCATCTGAAGCCCCCCTGGTAACCGTGGAGCGGACCCCATCTGAAGCCCCCCTGGTAACCGTGGAGCGGACCCCATCTGAAGCCCCCCTGGTAAACGTGGAGCGGACCCTAGCTGAATCCCCCCTGGTAACCGTGGAGCGGACCCCATCTGAAGCCCCCCTGGTAACCGTGGAGCGGACCCCATCTGAAGCCCCCCCCCTGGTAACCGTGGAGCGGACCCCATCTGAAGCCCCCCTGGTAACCGTGGAGCGGACCCCCATCTGAAGCCCCCCTGGTAACCGTGGAGCGGACCCCATCTTAAGCCCCCCTGGTAACCGTGGAGCGGACCCCATCTGAAGCCCCCCCTGGTAACCGTGGAGCGGACCCCCATCTGAAGCCCCCCTGGTAACCGTGGAGCGGACCCTATCTGAATCCCCCCTGGTAACCGTGGAGCGGACCCCATCTGAAGCCCCCTGGTAACCGTGGAGCGGACCCCCATCTGAAGCCCCCCCTGGTAACCGTGGAGCGGACCCCATCTGAAGCCCCCCTGGTAACCGTGGAGCGGACCCCATCTGAAGTCCCCCTGGTATAAACCGTGGGAGCGGACCCCATCTGAAGCCCCCCTGGTAACCGTGGAGCGGACCCCATCTGAAGTCCCCCTGGTAATCGTGGAGCGGACCCCATCTGAAGCCCCCCTGGTAACCGTGGAGCGGACCCCATCTGAAGCCCCCCTGGTAACCGTGGAGCGGGACCCCATCTGAAGCCCCCCTGGTAACCGTGGAGCGGACCCCATCTGAAGCCCCCCTGGTAACCGTGGAGCGGACCCAATCTGAAGCCCCCCTGGTAACCGTGGAGCGGACCCCAACTGAAGCCCCCCTGGTAACCGTGGAGCGGACCCCATCTGAAGCCCCCCCTGGTAACCGTGGAGCGGACCCCATCTGAAGCCCCCCCTGGTAACCGTGGAGCGGACCCCAACTGAAGCTGACCTGCCCACAGCGCTTCACTCTTTTCCCAATTGACTCTAGCTAAGGAGGCCCCCTCATACACCTTTAAAGCGTTTGAGAGAACCTTAACATCCTCACCCCCTGTAATAAAAACTGTCAGGTCATCTGCATACGCAGACAGTGCTGTCGTGGAACCCTTCATTACTCCTGGCACAGAGAAATCAGTAAGCCTTGCTCTTAAAAAACAAAGCATTGGTTCAATTGCCAGACAATATAACTGTTCTGAAATTGGGCATCCCTGCCTGATACCAATTTGGACGGGGATGGGGCTACTCAACCCCCCCCCCCCCCCCCCCCCCCCCACCTTCACCATACATGAGGCCCCAGCATACAGTAAATTCATCCAAGACAAACCCAAAGGCTTTCATTGTTATGAAGAAGTACTGGTGGTCCACACGATCAAAAGCCTTCTCCTGATCCAAAGAAAGCAAACCCACATTTACATCAGACAGTTTACAAATGTCTAAAACATCTCTTATTAGAAACAAGTTATCAACAATAGAGAGGTCAGGTACACAGTAAGACTGGTCCTTGTGGACAAACAGCCCCAGATACTCTTTCAACCTGTTTGAGAGACATTTAGATACAATTTTATATTCTGCACACAGCAATGCAACAGGTCTCCAATTTTTTTGAAGAGACAAATTCCCCTTTTTTTTGGCAACAATGAAAGCACAGCACGTTGACAGGATACAGGAAGAGAACCCTCATGAAAAGATTCACACACCACTTCATAACCCCCCCCCCCCCCCCCCCCCCAATAAACCCCCAAAAGTGCTTATAAAACTCAGATGGTAAACCATCAATGCCAGGGGCTCGGCCTGATGAGAGCTGCATAACTGCTGTGGACAGTTCCTTCAGAGTAATGTCAGAGTCCAAAGCAGCTCTCTGCTCTGGGCCCAATGGAGGAGGTCCATGTAACATCTGTTCAGCACACAGAGAATCACAATCCTCCGCCTTATAGAGGGCAGAGTACAAATCCACGGCATGTTGCCGCATTTCACTGTCATCCGTGGTCACCTTCCCATCAGGGAGGCGAGGGCAGACCATCTGTTTACGTTGCAATGTCGACTGTCCTACTGTAGTTTCTTTTTAAAGCGCTAGGAGCATCAATATCCTTAAGGGAAGCGAAACGAGAGCTAATCAAGGCACCCTTCACTCTTTTATGCAGAAACGACCTCAATTCAAGTCTCTTGTCCTGTAAGTTCATGACTAGTCCAGGGTCATTCTGAGTGAGCAGCTTCAATTCAATAGATTTGATGTCCTGTTCAAGGGCCCTGATAGTCTCTTTAACTTCAATATGAGAGAGAGCAGTATACTGTTGACAAAACACTTGTATTTGGGCCTTCCCAACCTCCCACCATTGTCTCAAGGACTCAAAATTAAATTTAGTAACACTCCATTTTTCCCAAAACAACAAAAACTTTTCACAAAACATGACATCATGTAACAATTTAACATTAAAATACCAGTAAGGTGATGACCTTCGTGGACAGGACAAGTGAATATCAACAGTAACATTATGGTGATCAGAGAAACCCACAGGAGTAATGTCACACCTTCCAACCCTACTACAGTAGTGATCAGATACATACAACCTGTTGTCGTGTCTTTGGCTATGCCGGATTAAGTGATATGACATGCTATTCTATAAAATCCTTTCTCTGTAA
>NC_074704.1:21307115-21504615 GCF_029448725.1 Salvelinus fontinalis | reverse complement strand
TAACTGGTGTCTCTGTGGGGGTATACACAGTGCCGCTGTGTATAGGTGGCAAATGTGTCATTTCGGATCTTACGCCTCGATCACACCGATTAGCGCCACTGTGCTAAATAGTACGCAGCATCATCTGGATATGTGTAACGTCCTGACCAGAGTTCTTATGTGTTTTGCTTGTTTAGTGTTGGTCAGGACG
Source organism: Salvelinus fontinalis (assembly GCF_029448725.1). Taxonomy (NCBI): domain Eukaryota; kingdom Metazoa; phylum Chordata; class Actinopteri; order Salmoniformes; family Salmonidae; genus Salvelinus; species Salvelinus fontinalis. Next base: position 21,504,425 of record NC_074704.1, on the reverse strand, counting down.
TGAGCTGGGTGGGAATTCTATGTTGTGTGTCTAGTTCGTCTGTTTCTGTGTTCAGCCTAATATGGTTCTCAATCAGAGACAGCTGTCAATCGTTGTCCCTGATTGAGAATCATATACAGGTGGCTTGTTTTGTGTTGGATTGTGGGTGGTTGTTTCCTGTCTTTGTGTTTTGTCTGCACCAGCTAGGACTGTGACGGTTAGTTTGTTTTGTCATTTTGTATAGTGTTTTGTGTTAATTAAATCATGGAAAATTACCACGCTGCACATTGGTCCTCAGATCCTTCTCGCCTCTCCTCGTCTGAAGAGGAGGACGACTTAGAGTGCCGTTACAATATGTATGCAACAAGAGTTCAACATTCACCTTCTGCTACCATTTCTGGCAATCCGTCGACGCGTACAGTCTGACGCGTACTTCGATGAAACCCGACGTGTGCACCACCCCGAACGCACAGCAACTGCCTCTGCAACGCAATGCTGCAAGGCAAACGCAGCCTTCCATTGGAAATGAATGTACTTCTGGTGTACCAAAACGCAACGACGCTCTCGGTGGTGTCTAGGCGTTATTGCATGAACATGCCACCTTCGAGAATCACTGCAGACTCCCGTTTTGAACGGAGAACCTAATTCACGGTTAAATATCAAGGTTACGTTTCCAACATCATTCCAGTATGTTTCATGAAGCTGCCTCCCATTTTTACTTCAGTGGAGGGGAACTAACTCTGGCAAATTGAGATGAATGCTACCCATTAGCCAAAAGTCAAATCCCGTTTCTCTACAGTACCACACCAGCACTACCAGAGGCAATCCAATAGGTTCCTCACTCAGCAATGGAGTGCTGTTGCCAGCGTGTGAACTGTGAAATTCCTCCCTCCACACTAGTGTTTCTGCATTAGTGCGTGGTTGCCAGATCTGCGTGATTTCCCCCTTTTTGGCCAAAGGCATTCTCGGGGCCAAAGCCATCTGCCATCTGCCACCCAAACTGTAATTTAATTGCACTTAACTTTTTTATGAAGCACACGTTTAATATAGAAAGCTTATTAAATCAGGGTGATATTTAATTTCATACCAGTCGTGTTTTTGCTGCCGCTTGATTCGCTATGCATCCCATAGACACTCTCTCGACACACACGCACGCACACACACACACACACACACACATATAAGGGCTTAGAAGCCAGCAGAGATGAGACATGGAGAACTGGTATGAGCTGGTTTTGAAGTTTGTCTATGGCAGGGATGTTTCTATGGGTCTGTGTTTTACTGTGTGTCTATTTCAGAATCTAATTCTATCTCCAGTCCTTGAAGGCCGCTGTGTGTCACTGTTTTCATCCTAATTACTTTCTAATAACAGACTACTTTTTAATTCGACCTGGGCGACCAGGAGTGTGAAATCGTTTGCTTATTAATGAGACAAATCAATCTCATCAGGATCATTAATTCCACTCTTTTGAATGCCGTTCCCCCGTTCTTGCGCTCTTACAATCTGACGGGAGTTGGCTAGAGGAGGAGGAGGAGAAGGAGGAGGAGGAGGAGAAGGAGAAGGAGGAGGAGGTGGTCTGTGCCAGTGTTGTTGTTTAGCATCCTGCCAGCCGCTGACTGACTATGTGACTTTTAGCACATGATTAGGAAGTGACTCAGGCAAGACTCAGGCAACACACGCACAGGACAGAGGGAGAGGAAAAGGGAGGATGAGAGGAGAGAGAGAGACGAGGGTAAAACAGCCTCCAGGAACTTAATGAGGTGTGCCCCGCTGAGTGGAGAAAGGGCTGTTAATCACACACACAGTCTCTTTCTCACACACACACACGCACACACTCTCTCTCTCTCTCGCTCGCTCGCTCGCTTGCACACATACATACACACTCACACACACAACCACTCTGTTTCACCTACACACACACACACTCTCTCACACACACCACATACACACACATACACACTCACACACACACAAACTCACCACTCTCATAAGCTCATTATGTAAAAGCCAGTGAAAGTTTGTCTCGGTATGTCTATCTGGGGCAGAAGGGCTTTTCATGCTGTTTTAGCTCGTCAGGATTACTCTGCACAGCACCTCTCTGACATGACCGACTCTGGGTTCTGCATCCCAAATGGTGCCCTATTCCCTGCATAGTGCACTACTTTTGGGCCCTGGTCAAACGTAGTGCACTACGCAGGGAATAGGGAGACATTTGGAATGCAGTCTCTGTCCAATACACAGTAGGGATGTGTTCTGTCTCTTATACCATAGTGTATTATTACAGAAGCATGTTTTACTACAGCGAGAGGCGGATGTATGATTAACAGGTATTTCGGCAGATGTCCGTTGTCTATTGAACACTACAGAAATTCTACAGAAAATATTTGATAGATTGAGGATGAACATGTGCTCTTGTGTGTCTGATGCTAATTGCTGTGCTATTACAGCTACAGTTGGATTCTGAACTGATATATATGTTTTCTTGATTTCTAATACACTAGAGGCAGGGTTGGGGTTCATTTAATTCAATTCAACCTGTGAATTGAAATTGGACACACCACACCGAAAACATGAATTTATATTCTATTTGAATGAAAGGGAGTTGAATTTCATTCAAAGCTATTCAAAGAAATTCAACTGAAAAATTAAACATGAAAAGTAATTCCTTTGACACATGTTTACCCAAAGAATATGTCAATTAATACTTAAGAAATACAGATACTATTTAAAATATCAGGTAGATTATCACTCATACAGTGGGACAAAAAAGTATTTAGTCAGCCACCAATTGTGCAAGTTCTTCCACTTAAAAAGATGAGAGAGGCCTGTAATTTTCATCATAGGTATACTTCAACTATGACAGACAAAATGAGAAAGAAAATCCAGAAAATCACATTGTAGGATTTTTTATGAATTTATTTGCAAATTATGGTGAAAAATAAGTATTACAGGCCTCTCTCATCTTTTTAAGTGGGAGAACTTGCACAATTGGTGGCTGACTAAATACTTTTTTGCCCCACTGTACATGTATTTTATTACAACATTTTTGTCATGAGACGTTAAGTTGTTCCCTTCCATTCTGGAGTGTTTGGTCTTATCTAATGCATTCTGGGACATTTTTCTGACTAGTTTTTTCATAACATGTTAGTGAAGTATGAATTATTATAGACAACCCACAAAATGATCTTAGAATATTTCAATCATATGTTTAACATAGTGTTGGTTACCATACTTGATGTCAAAATTAACATTGTATAGTGTTGTGTTCACATATATAATATCCATTTGAATAGCCAAAATCCATTTGAATTTCATTGAATAAAACTTCTACTTCCTTTAATTCCATTCCATTCAAATTCTGCTTCCTGTGGGGTGTAGTCAATTCAAATTCAATTCATATTCTGCTTCCTGTGAAGTGTAGTCAATTCAAATTAAATTCAAATTCTTCTCCCTGTGGGGTGTAGTCAATTCAAATTCAATTCAAATTAGTAAACAAGGCATTTGTGGTAAGTACGTGGGGGCTGCCATCTTTATGCACCTCCGCTATTCAGAATTGCTAGGAGGATGAACATGTGTTCATGTCTGGTACTTAGAGAACCATGTCAAATGTATTTTTAAGGCTAGTTGGATGGCTGATCACTAAAGCTCTCTCAAAAGTAACCAAAAGTACACGTTTGTTGTAACCCCAGACAAACTCACCTGATTCAACTCATTGCGGGCTTGATGACTAGTTGAAAAATTGAACCAGGTGTGCTTGTCCCGGGCTACAACAGCAACGTGTGCTGTTGGGGGTACTCGAGAAGTTGGCGAACACTGATCTAATGTATGCAGATGTTCAGTGTCTGTTCTGTGTATGCTAACGTTCAGTGTCTGTTCTGCGTATGCCAGCAATGACTGACTGGCTACGTGTAGCACACTGTGAAGATTGAACACGTGTTCATGTCTGATACTTATAAAACCATGCATTATAGCTGAAGTTGGATGTTTGACTTCTGATGAAAACTGAAGCTCTGTTCATGATGGGCAACGTGATGATATGTAATGTAGTGTATGCAGATGTTGAGATGTGTACCATTATAGAAATTCTCCAACTGAGCCACAATCTGTAACATGTAGACTTCACCACAGATCTCTCCTACACCTATTTTTTATTCATTATCTTTATGTATTATCTCAGGTTTTATTCTTCTGTTTTATTTAAAGTAGTGATGTAAAAATAGTATATGAATAAACATGTCTATTTCCCCCCAGATCCTGGTGCACGTGGGCTTCCTGACAGAGGAGTCCGGGGACGTGTTCAGCCCAAAGGTTCTGAAGGGAGGACCCCTGGGGGAGATGGTCCAGTGGGCCGACATCCTCACAGCCCTCCACGTCCTGGGACACAACCTCAAGATCTCCATGTCTGTTAAGGAACTGCAGGGGTGAGTCAGCATCTTATAATGTTGCAACGATGTTAATGGGAAACTGTGTTTTGGCTGTGTCTTGATTCGATCACCTTTTGATTGATTGAATTTGTTTGGGTGTTTTAGTGTGTGGTGGATTGGAAGCGTTTTCGTTGATCTGACCACAGCCATTTTGTTTAGTCAGCAATTGGCCAATACACACAGTATGGGCAATTAGCATGTGCTTTTATCCAAAGCGACTTACAGATCCTCCAAGGTGATGGTGTTAAAAAGCGCTTTGTGATCAATGGACAGACGGTCGTTTGTATTTCATTGCTGTTCATTTCATCACTTTGACTTGTCGCTCATGTTGATCCATAGAATTACAATGGGAACACACAGTGGCTATAGAAGGTCTGCATGCCCTTGAACTTTCCCGTTTTGCTGCCTTAAAATTGGATCTAAAAATGTATTCAAATAGATTTTCAAAGTGAAAGAAAGTTCTAGAAAATTGTCCAACTAAAACAAAAACGGAAATATCATAATCTCTAACCCATTGAGTTAATACTTGGTGGAAGCACCTTTGGCAGCCATTACAGTTGTGAATCATTTTCATTAAGGATCTACCATCTTTGCACAACTCGTAGGGCAACATTTATGCATTGTTTTTGTCAAAACTGCTCAGGCTCAGCTAATTTGTTTGGGGATCATTGATGGACAGTGATATTTAGATTTTTTTTTTTAAGCAAATTTAAGTCAGGACTGAGACTAGACCACTCAGGAATACTCAACAGCTCTTGTCTCACAGAAAAATACAACCCTATCCCAGGGTTAGGTTATCAGAAGACTGAAGTGGGATTTCCTCAAACTTTTTTACCTAGGCTTTGATCCTTTCATATTTCTCTTGATCCTGACAAACTCCCCAGTCCCTATCAGAAAAGTTTTCTATAACTTTCTTTCACTTTGAAAATGTGGAGTAGGTTGTGTAGATCTGTAGGTTAAAAATGATAATTGAATCCCTTTTTAGATTACGTTTTAACGCGGCAAAATGTGAAAACAGTAAAAAGGGTTGTAGACTTTCTAAAGGCAATGTATTTTAGATAAAGGACCAATTTTCAGGTAGAGAGCAAGTGATATTACCACTGGGCCACTATTCCCCTTAAACAGTTCATATCTTTTTAACCACATCAATATACAGTTGAAGTCGGGAGTTTACTTATATTTAGGGTTGAGTCATTAAAACTCGTTTTTCTACCACTCCACAAATGTCTTGTTAACAAACTATAGTTCTGGTAAGTCGGTTAGGACATTACTTTGTGCATGACACAAGTAATTTTTCCAACAATTGTTTACAGACAGATTATTTCACTTATAACTCACTATATCACAATTCCAGTTAGTCAGAAGTTTACATACACTAAGTTGACTATGCATTTAAACAGCTTGAAAAATTCCAGAAAATGATGTCATGGCTTTAGAAGCTTCTGATAGGCTAATTGATATAATTTGAGTCAATTGGAGTGGATGTACTTCAAGTCATACCTTCAAACTCAGTGCCTCTTTGCTTGACATCATGGGAAAATCAAAAGAAATCAGCCAAGACCTCAAAGAAATTATTGTAGACCTCCACAAGTCTGGTTCATCCTTGGGAGCAATTTCCAAACACATGAAGGTACCACGTTCATCTGTACAAACAATAGTACGAAGGTATAAACACCATGGGCCCACAGAGCTGTCATACCGCTCAGGAAGGAGACACATTTTGTCTACTTGAGATGAATGTACTTTGGTGCGAAAAGTGCAAATCAATCCCAGAACAATAGCAAAGGACCTTGTGAAGATGCTGGAGGAAACAGGTACAAACATATCTATATCCAAAGTAAAACAAGTCCTATATCGACATAACCTGAAAGTCCGCTCAGCAAGGAAAAAGCCACTGCTCCAAAACCGCCATAAAAAAGCCAGACTACCGCTTGCAACTGCACGTGGGGACAAAGATCGTACTATTTGGAGAAATGTCCTCTGGTCTGATGAAACAAAAATAGAACTGTTTGGCCATAATGACCATCGTTATGTTTGAAGGAAAAAGGGGGATGCTTGCAAGCCGAAAAACACCATCCCAACTGTGAAGCACGGGGGTGGCAGCAGCATGTTGTGGGGGTGCTTTCCTGCAGGAGGGACTGCTCCACTTCACAAAATAGATGGCATCATGAGGGAGGAAAATTATGTGGATATATTGAAGCAACATCTCAAGACATCAGTCAGGAAGTTAAAACTTGGTCGAAAATGGGTCTTCCAAATGGACATTGACCCCAAACATACTTCCAAAGTTGTGGCAAAATGGCTTAAGGACAACAAAGTCAAGGTATTGGAGTGGCCATCACAAAGCCCTGACCTCAATCATATAGAACATTTGTGGGCAGAACTGAAAAAGCATGTGCGAGCAAGGAGGCCTACAAACCTGACTCATTTACACCAGCTCTGTCAGGAGGAATGGGCCAAAATTCACCCAACATATTGTGGGAAGCTTGTGGAAGGCTACCCAAAATGTTTGACCCAAGTTAAACAATTTAAAGGCAATGCTACCAAATACTATTTGAGTGTATGTAAACTTCTGACCCACTGGGAATGTGATAAAAGAAATAAAAGCTGAAATAAATCATTCCCTCTACTACTATTCTGACATTTCACATTCTTAAAATAAAGTGGTGATCCTAATTGACCTAAGACAGGGAATTTTTATTTGGATTAAATGTCAGGAATTTTGAAAAACTGAGTTTATATGTATTTGGCTAAGATGTATGTAAACTTCCGACTTCAACTGTACCTGCTCTACCACCCCAGTTAACCCAATACATCAGCCCATCAGAACCTCAGACCCGGGCTGTGTCTCAATCGACAAGGATGCTGCCTTTTGAGGCAGCTTTCTAGGCAGGATGTCAAAATTGGTATGTCCCAATGGTACCTTCAAATGCTGCTTTCTAAGGTGCTTTCATTGGGCGATTTTGAAGGCAGCATCCCATGTGTCCATCGCTGGGGAGGTTATCCCATAACCCCTTTTGGCGCACCGAAAATTAAATTCAATTAATGGTGGACAGTCCCGCTTGGGAGAAGATGTTCCAGAACAATAAGGAATAACTTTGCGAAATGTAAGTATAATGCTTATTTATTCACAATAATATGTTCAACAAATTACTTTCATATGAATTTTCAATTAAAATGTTAAGTAACTTTTGTTTATCAGCCCGTTGCCAAGCTAGCTAGCTAGCTAACACATCATACGTGATAGCTAGCTAACGTAATAGGCGTTCTCGTCCTGCTTATCGGCTGTTTAGAGATGCACAACTAAACTAACTAGGCCTAATCGTAGATTCAACAATGTGTCAATTGTGAAGCCCCAGACAGTTTTTAAATCAATGAATTGGTGAACTTGCTAGCCAGCTAAAAACATGTACTGTAGCAAGTGTGTTTTCGGGGACTAAAGTGGACACCTGATCACGTATTACTCCATTGCATTGGCTTGACAGGAGAAAACAGTCCTGCCTGACCCGTTTGGAGGTCAGACATGTTACGTTCTTTTACAACATCTGATGAAAAATGTAGGAAATGCAACCAGCTGTCACGTTCCTGACCTATTTCTGTTAGTTTGTTATATGTGTTAGTTGGTCAGGACGTGAGTTTGGGTGGGCATTCTATGTTTTCTGTTTCTATGTTGGTTTATGGGTTGCCTGGTATGGCTCTTAATTAGAGGCAGGTGTTTGGCGTTCCTCTATTTAAGAGTCATATTTAGGTAGGTGTTTTCACAGTGTTCGTTGTGGGTGATTGTCTCCTGTGTTTGTGTATGTCGTTGCGCCACACGGGACTGGTTTCGGTTTGTTTATTCAATGTCATTTATGTGTAGGCTTTTTTCCCTGTTCGTGCGTTCTCGTGTGTAATGTGAGTCCGTCGTTCAGATCTGTCTACACCGTTTATTTGTTTTGTTAGTGTATTAGTCGAGTTCGTGTTTTGTTTTTTCTTTAATAAATCATGTCTACAAACTCAGCTGCATTTTGGTTCGATCCCTGCTCCTCCTCTTCTGATGAAGAGGAGGAGGAAAGCCGTTACACCAGCTGTGTTCTGTTCATTCTATGCTTGCTAGCCAGCCAAGTTATTTGTGCATTCTGTTGATGAGTCTGTTTAGCAAGCTTGCTTGCTAGCTAGCTGCATGTAGGGTCTGTTTACGTAACATTAACGTTAGCTGACATTCTCTTGTCACTTTCCCTTCTCCTATTGTGTTGCACAATTTGGGTTTGTTGTTACTAGTTAAAATTAGAGGCTAAGTTATTCTACTCTTACTGTAAACAACTGATCACGATAAAACAGTATATGCAAAACTGTTAACAAAATGATTACGCATGAATAAAGGAGGTTGTGGCTTCAGTGACTTGAACCAGCACTGACATTTGAGCAGTGAGGTTCATTTCGCCCCCCCTTGTCTCTTGCTTGTTCCAGCTCTCACCCTGACACCCTGCGGATGTAAATCATTTGTTGGGAACCTCCCAGCCACCAGGATAATCACCAGATCCCAGGTTTTTATTCAGGAGTGTGCAACATCACAATGTTAGATAGAAATAAATTCACCCACGTTATTGTTTATCGTGCAGATTTCTCAGGACATTGTAACCTACGAATCTCATTCTAAAACATGTACTTTTCTGTCCCACGGGATTGCACTGTGGGCAAATCTTCAATTTAGACCACGATTAGTTGAAGTTAAGTATTAGTAAAGGCTTGGACAAAAACGTGCAAAGTCCTGTCCTGTGTATAAAACGACTAAATTTGCCCTCGTGTAAAGAACAAGTTTATGAATGTTGGAGGTTAATCTCCTTGAGATTTCCCTCACTTGGGAATGACCTATTTTGTAGAATGGACTGTGCTTTAAGGACTAATGCACAGACACAGAAAAATATTCAAATGTTAAACATTTATTCAAAATGACAAGTTGATGTCTCCACATGTTTCTGGTTTTGAGACTTGGGCATCTGGTTCCTGTTGTTCATCTGGTGCCTGTTGTTCATCTGGTGCCTGTTGTTCATCTGTCCAATCCCCTACAAGGAGATAGAAAGACATCAATAATACTGCAATGCTGTATTCATTTCATTGAATATATATTCCTGTTTGATATGCATTTATATAATTACATTGGACATGTTATCTTTTATCACGGCAGTATTTGTATCCAATGCATCTAGCTAACATTAGGATGAAGGTAGCCAAGGCCCTCTTATCTAGTTCGATTGCATCATAACACCTTTCAATAATAGTTATCAACGAATATAAAACCATGTGATCCTGAACATCAGTGTCTTTTAATAAGAAGCGCAGGTGTAATAGTTGTATGACTTAATCACAACGTCAGCCTACTCGTACAAAAAACTTTAGCAGCTGTAATGCAAGATTAGTTTCACGGTGTTTTTGCTATTTTATCACACTTAAACAGTCAGTAAAATATCTTATTTAGCCATCTCAAAAAATCGTATCCTGTATCATGCACGCTTGCTTTGCTGTCCACGAAGATGGAGCTACAGACCAAGCAATATGCGAGAGGAGAACCCTATATACCGCAGGATAGTTATTCTGGTCGATGTCAACTTAACTCACGGACAGGTACTGAGGAGATCGATTATTGTCTGCTTGTCTACTTGTTATTCGTGTCAGATATTTCCATTTTGGGATAGTTGTTCACTGAATTGCTAGCAAACGTCTCGCGCTCGGTGGAATGCAAATGCGTTGTCACATGATGCTGCCTTCCAAATACCGTCCAGATTGGCAGTTTCAGTACTTACTGGGAAAGTGCTACCTACTAAGTTAGTTGCCTTTGGAGGCAGGTAGCCGGCAGACAGCTGCCTTTGGATTGGGACACAGCCCTGCAGTCTTCTTATTGAGTTATTTAGTGACCCCATCGATCGTCATCGACCTCCTCTCCAGTCAATGGTGCAATGTTGTGTCTATTTCCGCTACCCTCGTCCAGTCAGCACCTCTTCATATATCCCCTTTTGTGCTGACGGATACAGTAGTCGCCGTCACCGTGCGGTCTCCGGGCGGACCAGACATAAATCTGTCTCATTGGTTAAGACACTCCGGGGCCGGTGTCCAATGTTTGGCTACTAAAAGCAGGGCTAAAGACTGTAAATCACAAGAGATAGTCAAACACCGCCAGCCAGGGTTAGTCATATGGAGATGGATTGGGTAGTGTGGTTGGCCGCCAAACCTGTGTTGGGGATTATGAATTGAGTTGTCTTGAAGTAATTTCTTTCCAGCTTCTTTGATATAAGGAGATGTTTGCAGCTGAGTCATGGTTTGTTGGGTTAGCCAATTCCACTGTTTTGTGAGCTTCTGACTAAGTGACGTATCCCACTCTCTGTCTGTCTCTTTCTCTACTTCTCCTTTCCAAACCTTCACTTTGTTCCTCTCTCTACCTCCGTGTAGATCCTCCTCTTCTCTGTCTGTCTCTTTTGTTCTCTCTTTCACAAAGTGTCTCCTCTCTGTCTGTTTACACCTCAATCTCTCTCTGTCTTTCTCTCTCTGTATCTTTCGTTACATTCTCCACGTTACACACTCTCTCGCTTCAAGTGCTATCGAACAAGGTTGTTTGCTGTAACCCAGCTTACCATTGTTGACTTGAAACTCCGCAGCTACCCCCTATTTCCCATGACCCCCTGCTTTCAACAGGACAAAGAACATTGGCCTTTTGGATTCGACAGATGTGATATTACAAGCAATTTAGCTGTCACTGGAGGAAGCGCAATAACTTTTTGTTATTCCCCCTCTATCGGTCTGTCTTTAGATTTGGCTTTGATGAACAGAAATTGTTCTATCAATCATTTTTGTTTAACACCACTGGACAAAAGAATTGGGACATACAAGAGGTTGATATTATGAAGAAGAAGAAGATAACACTCTCACAATGTCAGGACAAGAGAGCGTGACGGGTCGTCATTTATTAATATGGGTTAATTTTAAAGGTGTTTCCCCCTTCACACGTTTGCTGTAGCTCTCTCTGCCTAAGTGAGGACACAGAAAAGCGTGCCACTTAAAGATGGCAGACTTTCTGTTTGAAGAGTAAGTATAGATTTATGTTGGCAGCCAAGTGCGACACGACGTCATGAAAAATGTTTCGTTTCGCCGCCAAGTCACAAACATCCCAAGGCATTGTTTTCAACAGCTTTTCTTGTTTATTTATTTTTCTTTTATTTCAGAAGAAAACCGAAGCCACTTATCACAGAAGCTCGTCTGAAATGTTTTGTTTTTTTCCGCTCGTATCTCTCTGTTTTTCTGCTGACGAATTGCAATCAGCGCTTTTGTCAGTAATCAAATGTGGCAGAGAAAACAACGAGGCAGACGGAATACTCGCCAAATAATTTGCCTTTCAGATACAGATTTAACAGATTTGATTCTATTACATTGAGCACATCATCTGGTTTTGAAATCAGCACAGTTCAACAATGTACACTATATAGGATAACAGCCCACATAAAGAAGGCCTGAAGGTTTGCCAGATCCCCACGGCTCCTGTCTGTCAATGAGGTAGATGGATGGATAGATGATTCTATTAGGATTGATAGATGAATGAGTGGAAGGGAGAGCCTATAGGGAGAGGTACTATATCAATGATTCAGCAACAGTGGGTGTGTGTGGGTTTTGATTGTATTTACTGTGAACAAAGAAACCTCATATAATCCTATCTGTTGTCCATTGTGTTGTTACAGCTATGAATGTGGAATCACAGCAGAGTCCAGTCTTCTACTAATATCCATTATTCTGGTTGTGGTAGCTACTGTGTACACACACACACACGCATTGAATATAGCCCATGCCTGTCTATTCTGGTGAGTCTGCATTCTCCTCTATGGGCCTATAACAGAATTACATAATGGAGATGATGGCTAATTTACAGACAATTAGATAGACCACAGCCCAGGTGTATTACAACAACAATTGTCAAAGACTCCAGCCACCCAAGTCATAGACTGTCCTCTCTGCTACCGCATGGCAAGTTTAGAACCATTAGACTGCTAAATAGCTACCCGGTCTACTTGCATTTGACCCCTTTTTGCACCAACTCTTTTGGCTCATCACGTACACTGCTGTTACTGCTATTTATCTATCCTGTTGCCTATTCACTGTACCTCTACCTATATGTACATATCTACCTCAATTACCTCGTACCCCTGCACATCAACTCCGTACTGGTACCCCGTGTATATAGCCAAGTTATCATTACTCATTGTGTATTTATTCCTTGTGCTATTATTTTAATATTTTTTTCTCTGCATCGTTGGGAAGTAAGTAAGCGTTTCACTGTTAGCCTGTTAACCTGTTATTTTATTACCAGCACGACTGGAAAGGACTGCTGTCCATCGTATACACCTCATTTACATATATACAATCCACTTCAAAATTGTGGATTCGGCTATTTTAGACATACCTGTTGCTGACAGGTGTTTAAAATTGAGCACACAGCCATGCAATCTCCATAGACAAACATTGGCAGTAGAACAGCCTTACTGAAGAGCTCAGTGACTTTCAACGAAGCACCGTTATATGATGCCACCTTACCAACAAGTCAGTTCGGCAAATTTCTGCCCTGCTAGAGCTGGCCTGGTCAGCTATAAGTGCTGTTATTGTGAAGTGGAAACGTCTAGGAGCAACAACCACTCAGCCGTGAAGTGGTAGGCCGCACAAGCTCACAGAACGGGACCGCCGAGTGCTGACCGTCGAGTGCTGACCGTCGAGTGCTGAAAAATTGTCTGTCTTCGGTTGCAACACGCACTACTGAGTTCCAAACTGCCTCTGGAAGCAACGTCAGCACAACAACTGTTTGTCGGAAGCTTCATGAAATGGTTTCCATGGCTGATCAGCTGCACATATGCCTAAAATCTCCATGTGCAATGCCAAGCGTCGGGTGGAGTGGTGTAAAACTCCCGCCATTGGAATCTGGAGCAGTGGAAATGCGTTCTCTGGAGTGATGAATCATGCTTCACCATCTGGCAGTCCGACGGACTAATCTAGGTTAGGTGGATGCCAGGAGAACGCTACCTGCCCCAATGGTTGTGCCAATTGTACATTTTGGTGGAGGAGGAATAAGGGTCTGGGGCTGTTTTTCAAGGTTCGTGCTAGACCCGGGGAAATCTTAATGCTACAGCATACAATGACATTCTAGCCAATTCTGTACTTCCAACTTTGTGGCAACTGTTTGGGGAAGGCCCTTTCCTGTTTCAGCATGACAATGCCCCCATGCACAAAGCGAGGTCCATACAGAAATGGTTTGCTGAGATTGGTGTGGAAGACAATGACTGGCCTGCACAGAGCCTTGACCTCAACCCCATCTAACACCTTTGGGAGGAATTGGAATACCGACTGCGAGCCAGACTTAATCAACATCGGTGCCCGAGCTCACTAATGCTATTGTGGCTGAATAGAAGCAGGTCTCCGCAGCAATGTTCCAACATCTAGTGGAAAGCCTTCCCAGAAGTGTGAAGGCTGTTATAGCAACTCCATATTAATGCCCATGATTTTGAAATGAGATGTTCGACAAGCAGGTGTCCACATACTTTTGGTCATGTAGTGTATAAGTGTCTGGGTATGGAGGGAAAAGGGTGAGGTCTTTGTATTAGATGACAACACTGCATCATAACCCCTCTCTAAACGAAATATCATATTACATAGTTGTGTCTCCATGGTAGCCCACATAAATACTATATACATATTACATGGTTGTTGATGCATACATATTTTGTTTTGTAACTCAGTGTTTTGTAACTCTGTGTTTTGTAACTCGGTGTTTTGTAACTCGGTGTTTTGTAACTCAGTGTTTTGTAAAGAAGGCTTTATACAGTTGAAGTCGGAAGATTACCTAAACTCAGTTTTTCACAATTCCTGACATTTAATCCTAGTAAAAAATCCCTGTTTTAGGTCAGTTAGGATCACCACTTTATTTTAAGAATTTGAAATCGGAATAACAGTAGAGAATTATTTATTTCAGCTTTTATTTCTTTCATCACATTCCCAGTGTGTCGGACGTTTACATACACTCAATTAATATTTGGTAGCATTGCTTTTAAATTGTTTAACTTGGGTCAAACATTTTGGGTAGCCTTCCACAAGCTTACCACAATACGTTGGGTGAATTTTTGCACATTCCTCCTGACAGAGCTGGTGTAACTGAGTTAGGTTTGTAGGCCTCCTTCCTCGCACACGCTTTTTCAGTTCTGCCCACAAATTTTCTATGGGATTGAGGTCAGGGCTTTGTGATGGCCACTCCAATACCTTGACTTTGTTGTCCTTAAGCCATTTTGCCACAACATTGGAAGTATGCTTGGGGTCATTGTTCATTTGGAAGACCCATTTGTAACTAAACTTTAACTTCCTGACTGATGTCTTGAGATGTTGCTTCAATATATCCACATAATTTTCCTGCCTCATGATGCCATCTATTTTGTGAAGTACACCAGTCCTTCCTGCAGCAAAGCACCCCCACAACATGATGCTGCCACCCCCGTCCTTCACTATTGGGATGGTGTTCTTCAGCTTGCAAGCGTCCCCCTTTTTCCTCCAAACATAACGATGATCATTATGGCCAAACAGTTATATTTTTGTTTCATCAGACCAGAGGTTTTGTAGCAGTGGCTTCTTCCTTGCTGAGCGGCCTTTCAGGTTATGTCAATATAGGACTCGTTTTACTGTAGATATAGATACTTTTGTACCCGTTTCCTCCAGCATCTTCACAAGGTCCTTTGCTGTTGTTCTGGGATTGATTTGCACTTTTCGCACCAAAGTACGTTCATCTCTAGGAGACAGAACGCGTCGCCTTCCTGAGGTATGACGGCTACGTGGTCCCATGGTGTTTATACTTGCATACTATTGTTTGTACAGATGAACGTGGTACCTTCATGTGTTTGGAATCCCAAGGATGAACCAGAGTTGTGGAGGTCTACAATAATTTCTTTGATGTCTTGGCTGATTTCTTTTGATTTTCCCATGATGTCAAGCAAAGAGGCACTGAGTTTGAAGGTAGGCCTTGAAATACATCCACAGGTACACCACCAATTGACTCAAATTATGTCAATTAGCCTATCGGAAGCTTCTAAAGCCATGACATAATTTTCTGGAATTTTCTGAGCTGTTTAAATGCACAGTCAACTTAGTGTATGTAAACTTCTGACCCACTGGAATTGTGATACAGTGAATTATAAGTGAAATAATCTGTCTGTAAACAATTGTTGGAAAAATTACTTGTGTCATGCACATAGTAATGTCCTAACCGACTTGCCAAAACTATAGTTGGTTAACAAGAAATTTGTGGAGTGGTTAAAAAACGACTTTTAATGACTCCAACCGAAGTGTATGTAAACTTACGACTTCAACTGTAGGTCCCTTTGGGCAGCTGTTGGTCATGAAAAGAGAGGTAGTACAGAAGAGGGTGAGGCGCTCATTTTCTACCTCTTTTATTCACAATCAGATTGGAGGAAGGACCTCTCTTCTCTCATCCACTGGGTCTGTTCATTCACTTTCCAGTCCTATATTAAGTAGAACATTATTCAGAGAAGTCTTGTCCCCTATTCTTCACGTTGCCCGTCTCCCCTCTCTATTTCTACTTTAAATCTCCTGTATAAGTCAGCAGTAGTTTAAGACGCGTTGCAGATACTCGATATTCTCCTTAGATATTCCCTCGGATCATTTGGGAGATGTTTGATTTCCCTGGTAAACCCTGTGAACTTACATCACTTATACAATCAACTCCTGATATTCAAGACCGATGTGAGTTTGCACTTATCTGGGTTGACAGTATTGGCTGAAGGCTTACTGTAACAAAGACATTAGCTCAGTGACTCCGTAGAGAGTTGTGAGACTGTCCAATGAAGGAAGGCAGTCAGGTGAAAGAGAGAAAGCCTAGTGAGCCGTACGGTAGGACGCTAGAGAAGCTGGGAGAGTAGAGCGAGAAAGAGAGAAAGGACAATTCAAAGAGATTCAGTGGGGGAGGGAGATAGATTGAGTGACAGCAGATTTGTCGAAGGCATTTCATGCCCTGTTAGGCCTCTCTCTCTCTTGGTCAGTGTGGTTTGGGGGTCAGCCCAATTATATGCACCTCTGTCACCACCACCTGGTGGTCTACCATCTCCATGGAGAAAGATACAGGTCACCAGATCGAGTCCCCTGTGATCTCATTCTGCAATGGGGAGTGATGGCATCAGGTGCATTGGGGGTTAGGTAATGCTGGTGTTCTGATGTTCTGGTCCTCGTTTTGTCACATTAGTCTGACCAGATGTTGACAATTCCCACAACCCCATTCCTCTAATGTGACCAAGATGACTTGTGAAGCCCTATGTACAAATACATGTATATGTTTACGATCATTGGTGCCTTTTAGCTCCGCGTCTGCCTATAGGGTCTAGGCTCTGGGCTGTGTGTGTCTGAGGTGGTGGTGGCTGACCTGGAGGCTGGATGATTCCCTGTTAATCTGATACATACACTTCCATTACTCACACCCCTCTGTTGTCTAAATGTCCTCTCCCCTCTCCTCTCCTGGGCCCGTCTCAGTGTAATCCATTTAGCTGTGTTGTCTTTCACGGCGCGGGGTCCGCAACCGGGCAGCCCGCAGACCATTAATCTCTCACACACACACACACAACGCATACACTTGCACTATGTACGCACAGACACACACGCCATGATTGGAATTAGGCTCCCCACTCTCTCTCTAGTTTATCTTTCTCAGTCTTGTTTTCCTCTCCAGCGAGGGTGTCCTCCCATCGTCATACCCATGTCCCAGGCACACACTGATGCGTGCGTCACACACTCCAAAAACACGTGTGCCCAAACACAAATGGCACTAATGGGTTAAATGCGTGCAGCGACGGACACCCACACACTGCAACATATGTTCACTACCATCCCTATTCCTTCCAGACGCCCAGCCTCATCTCCCATCTCTAAATGGGACTTAGAACATGTCTGGGGTGAAAACATCTCCATTTCTCCCTAAGAAAACCTCATTATTAGAAAACATTGCTTTCGGTCCTCCGTGTTAATATTTAAAGGCAGAGGACGTTTAGAGGTAGGCAGGAGGAACACTCAACAGCCATAGGCTGTTTCTCTATTGTAAATCACTTCCTTTCCAACCATTTTAAGGACTATGGTCTTACAGTTATATAAGTATTTGGGGATTTAATGCAAGTAAAGCTTGCCATTTTGTTCACTCAGTGTGTCTTCGCTCTTTCTTTTGCTCACTCGCTCCCTCCCTTTCTCTCCGATTTTCTTTAGCCGTGTCACTCTTCCACACTTTCTTTTGATCGCTTTCTCCATCCTCCATTCATTAACGTGTTATTTACAGTGAGTTGAGACTCCTCAGACCCTGGTTCACCTCCTCTGATTCGACACCTCACTGTGAACATTGCTATTACATACAGTGCATTCGGAAACTATTCAGACCCCTTGACTTTTTTCACATTTTGTTACGTTACAGCCTCATTCTAAAATGGATTAAAAACAAATGTTCCGCATCAATATACACACAATACCCCATCATGACAAAGTAAAAACGGGTTTTATTTTTTTGTGTGCAAATTTACACCCAAAAAAACGGATAACACATTTACATGGGCAGTGATTACAGCCGTGAGTCTTCTTGGGTGTGATGCTACATGCTTGGCACACCTGTATTTGGGGTGTATCTCCCATTCTTCTCTACAGATCCTGTCAAGCACTGTCAGGTTGGATGGGGAGCGTCGCTGCCACCGCCATGCTTCACTGTAGGGATGGTGCCAGGTTTCCTCCAGATGCGATGCATGGCATTCAGGCCAAAGAATGCAATCTTGGTTTCATCAGTCCAAAGAATCTTGTTTCTCATGGTCTGAGAGTCCTTTAGGAAAACTCCAAGCGGGCTGTTATGTGTCTTTTACTGAGGAGTGGCTTCCGTCTGGCCACTCTACCATAAAGGCCTGATTGGTGGAGTCCTGCAGAGATGGTTGTCCTTCTGGAAGGTTCCCCCATCTCCACAGAGGAATTCTGGAGCTTTGTCAGAGTCACCATCGGGTTCTTGGTCACCTCCTTGACCATGGCACTTCTCCCCTGATTGCTCAGTTTGGCCGGGCGGCCAGCTCTGGAACCACCCAAACTCTTCCTAATCTTCTTCCATTTAAGAATGATGGAGGCCACTGTGTTCTTTTACATTTTACATTTACATTTAAGTCATTTAGCAGATGCTCTTATCCAGAGCGACTTACAAATTGGTGCATTCATCTTATGATATCCAGTGGAACAACCACTTTACAATAGTGTATCTAAATATTTTAAGGGAGGGGGGGGGGGGGTTAGAACGATTACTTTATCCTATCCTAGGTATTCCTTAAAGTGGTGGGGTTTCAGGTGTCTCCGGAAGGTGGTGATTGACTCCGCTGACCTGGCGTCGTGAGGGAGTTTATTCCACCATTGGGGTGCCAGAGCAGCGAACAGTTTTGACTGGGCTGAGCGGGAACTGTACTTCCTCAGAGGTAGGGAGGCGAGCAGGCCAGAGGTGGATGAACGCAGTGCCCTTGTTTGGGTGTAGGGCCTGATCAGAGCCTGAAGGTACGGAGGTGCCGTTCCCCTCAAAGCTCCGTAGGCAAGCACCATGGTCTTGTAGCGGATGCGAGCTTCATCTGGAAGCCAGTGGAGAGAGCGGAGGAGCGGGGTGACGTGAGAGAACTTGGGAAGGTTGAACACCAGACGGGCTGCGGCGTTCTGGATGAGTTGTAGGGGTTTAATGGCACAGGCAGGGAGCCCAGCCAACAGCGAGTTGCAGTAATCCAGACGGGAGATGACAAGTGCCTGGATTAGGACCTGCGCCGCTTCCTGTGTGAGGCAGGGCCGTACTCTGTGAATGTTGTAGAGCATGAACCTACAGGAACGGGTCACCGCCTTGATGTTAGTTGAGAACGACAGGGTGTTGTCCAGGATCACGCCAAGGTTCTTAGCACTCTGGGAGGAGGACACAATGGAGTTGTCAACCGTGATGGCGAAATCATGGAACGGGCAGTCCTTCCCCGGGAGGAAGAGCAGCTCCGTCTTGCCGAGGTTCAGCTTGAGGTGGTGATCCGTCATCCACACTGATATGTCTGCCAGACATGCAGAGATGCGATTCGCCACCTGGTTATCAGAAGGGGGAAAGGAGAAGATTAATTGTGTGTCGTCTGCATAGCAATGATAGGAGAGACCATGTGAGGATATGACAGAGCCAAGTGACTTGGTGTATAGCGAGAATAGGAGAGGGCCTAGAACAGAGCCCTGGGGGACACCAGTGGTGAGAGCACGTGGTGCGGAGACAGATTCTCGCCACGCCACCTGGTAGGAACGGCCTGTCAGGTAGGACGCAATCCAAGCGTGGGCCGCGCCGGAGATGCCCAACTCGGAGAGGGTGGAGAGGAGAATCTGATGGTTCACAGTATCAAAGGCAGCCGATAGGTCTAGAAGGATGAGAGCAGAGGAGAGAGAGTTAGCTTTAGCAGTGCGGAGCGCCTCCGTGACACAGAGAAGAGCAGTCTCAGTTGAATGACTAGTCTTGAAACCTGACTGATTTGGATCAAGAAGGTCATTCTGAGAGAGATAGCAGGAGAGCTGGCCAAGGACGGCACATTCAAGAGTTTTGGAGAGAAAAGAAAGAAGGGATACTGGTCTGTAGTTGTTGACATTCTTGGGGACCTTCAATGCTGTAGACATTTTTTGGTACCCTTCCACAGATCTGTGCCTTGACACAATCATGTCTCGGAGCTCTACGGACAATTCCTTCGACCTCGGCTTGGTTTTGCTCTGACATGCACTGTCAACTGGGGGACCTCATATAGACAAGTGTGTCCCTTTCCAAATCATGTGCAATCAATTGTATCCACCACAAGTGGACTCCAATCAAGTTGTAGAAACATCACAAGGGTGATCAATGGAAACAGGATGCACCTGAGCTCAATTTCGAGTCTCATAGCAAAGGATCTGTATACATATGTAAATAAGGTATTTCTGTTTCATTTTTTTATAAATAAAATTTCAAAAACGTATAAAACCAGTTTTTGCTTTGTCATTATGGGGTATTGTGTGTAGATTAATGGGGGGGATATTTGATCAATTTTAGAATGAAGCTGAAACGTAACAAAATGTGGAAAAGGTGAAGGGTTCTGAATACATTCCAAATGCACTGTATATACACACCTCCCCTACACACTGAGTCAGGATACAAAATGGAGGAGTTAGCTAACTTCAATAAATGCACACATGAAAAAATCAGCTGTTATTGCCTCACCTGCAATGCTATTTCTAGTTTCTACAACAGCTGTATTCTTTTGCGATGACAGGGAACTCATTTGCAGACTTTTGGGAAAGCAGCTTACTGTAGAATTGATGATTACTTGTTTGTGACTGCGGTAGAAAATATCGTATTAAAAATACCCATTTGTGAGATGTGTTTTTTCTCTTGGCATATTAATGGTTTGCAAAACTCCGGCAACTTTGTTGCAGACTCTGAAATAACATCACTGTCACATTAATCAGTGAGTGTGTGTGTGTGTGTGTGTGGTGCGCCTTCTGAACCTAGCTCGCAAACGAGGGAGAACGCTCAAGCGCAAAGCAACATTCTGTCTGGTTAAAGTGTGTGAGTTAGCAGAAACAAAATGCCTGGATTATTTTCTTTCCCTCCTCTCTCCCTCTGTGTGTCTCTCTCTCTCTCTCTCTCTCTCTCTCTCTCTCTCTCTCCCCCTCCTTCGGAACCTTGACGCTCAAATGAACAACAGCTTTTTACTGATTTTTTTATCAGCCAGCCACCTTTCACCAACGCTACAGCTGCCTTGACTTCTGACACACACACACACACACACACACAAACACCTTCACTCACCCGATAATGACTTCCCTCTTAGCCACAGATTTGGAGAAAGGTATGAAACCAGCGCCTCTGGATGCCATTGTTCAGAATTTCAGAGTGCCCCGCGGAGTCCACACACATGGGGCTTAAATGGAAAGAGCAGACAGGTATAGCACGCTATGACAGAGTGGAACTACTGCTGAGGAGGGCAGCGCTGGGGCAGCTTAATGGCTGGCTTCAGGCTCGTGAAGTTATAGTGGTTGCCTGGCCGGCTAGCTGGCTGCAGTCACGCTAGGGGAAGGTAAGATGGCTTTGTGGTTTGTGGTGTTTAATTTCTTTACTATCAAATGAGGAGAGACACACTTATCACACAAGTCAGAGTTATACTTAAACTAGATCTTTATTCACTTATTAATAAGGGAGCAGGTCAATACAGCACACACATATATAAAGTGAATCGATTGAGTGCTCTACGTTAATGATGGCTGGTCGACGAATCAACCTCAGATTATTCGTTGAGAGCCCCGAGACAAAAGTAAAAAGGTATTTTATAGCCAAGATACAACCCCTTCAGTTTGATTTAAATTGGTCCTATCGCTCAAAGTCGAAAACCCTCAATTTAACACACATCAACATTCGCAGAACGTACATTTATATTAACATAATGGAGTTCATGCAACAATGGAGTTTCGATTAAAATAAGCTTTAGTTATCCATCACACTCCAATGGATCAGGATGGTGGAAATAACTATAACTAAGTAACTATTTCCACCCCAGAAACTAAAATTAGCATATGTTGTTGGACAAATCCAGGTCGACTCCTGGTTTAAGTCAAATATATTCCGTTCGAGCCTAATGAACATGACCCAAGTCAAGCATCATGGTTCCACTACTTATAAGGCAACTCCAATAGTCTCTATGTGCTATTAACACCACACCTGCTATAGTTCCTGAGTATTATCATTATCATCAAAAACATCATTTGGTAATGGAAATAAGTCAAATAGATTAGGATCAGTTTCACTCTCCCCATTCACCAATCCATCAGTTTTAAAAATCATTCAGTTTCCAAATCATAATCAAAACCCAATTAATTATCCAACCCAAATTTACAATGACATTGCTCAGCGATTCAAATTGGTCCTATCACTCAATATCAAAAACCCTCAATTTAACACACATCAACATTGGCAGAATGTACATTTATATTAACATACTGTCACGATGGTCATGGGAAGAAGTGGACCAAAGCGCAGCGTGGTAAGTGTTCATGATAAATGTATTACTCGAAACACTCGAACAAAATAACAAAGAGGAGAAAACAGTCCTGTCAGGTGCAGACACTAAACAGAAAACAACTACCCACAAAACCCAAACAAAAAAGGACAACTTATATATGATCCCCAATCAGAGACAAAGATAGACAGCTGCCTCTGATTGGGAACCACACCAACATAGAAATAAAGAAACTAGAATGCCCACCCGTGTCACGCCCTGGCCTAACCAAAATAGAGAATAAAAAACCTCTCTATGGCCAGGGCGTAACACATACAGTATAATTATCCTATAATTATACTATTAACTTTCTTTTCACGAGTATAATACTGATCAGTATCTTAATGCATTCTTAATCTAAATTACCATAATTGTATGTAGTGTGTAGACTTCTACAATCAACCGGATTCCCCAAAATAAACAATTTTAGACAAGTCTAAATCAATTTTGGGCACAGTTGACCAACCCCCCCCTTCAGGCACTGATTCTTCTGGCGTCTTCTTCATTGTCTTCTTCAGATAGCTTTACAGTTCAAAGTGGATGATAATGTCCCAATTTCAATGTCTCGAGCCACCACAACCTTTACCACCCATTATGTCTTGTCCATTCGTCAACCAGTATGCCAGCAACATAAGAGAAGATTGGAACATATTTCTCCCCATGCTCACTCCATGTGGACTCCTGTCACACTCGTAAGAGAAAAGACATGAGAGAAAAGCAGTTGATAATGCCGATTGGACGCTGCATACAGGTTGCTGGCTCAGGACTCAGGTCTCTTGGTAGAAGAGGAGCTGACAGGGTCGTATTGAACGCCATTTCTTCAGCCGGTTAGAGGGGGTTTTGAGGTACACACACTGTACGGTCCAATGATCTCTTCCATGCATTAAGACACCAACTGACGTCACCTTTCATGATAACCTCGAGAGGACAGATCAGAACAGTTTAGTTCAGTTCGTTTTGATTGAGGAAATCCAGACAAGCATTAACTATTTAATAAATTATTACTTTTACCAATTATTCTTAATACCAATGTCTAAACATGTGTCAAAGAGAATAACAACACATTCTATTGAAACTATTTTTTGTCACGATCGTCTGTAGAATAAACGTACCAAGGCGCAGCGTGCTCTGAGTTCCACATCTTTAATTTTGTGAAACTTTAAAAAACAAAAATCAAGGAACCAACAACGACCTTGCAGTACTGAGGTGCCACATGCACTGACTCAAAACAAGATCCCACAAAAACCCAGTGGGGAAATGGCTGCCTATATATGATCCCCAATCAGAGACAACAATAAACAGCTGCCTCTGATTGGGAACCATACCAGGCCAACATAAACATAAAACAACCTAGATAATCCACCCTAGTCACACTCTGACCTAACCAACATAGAGAATAAAAGGCTCTCTATGGTCAGGGCGTGACACTTATACTCCCCATCACATTGTCAACTTCATCACAGAGCCACAGGATCAGGAAGTTAGACCTATAACCCATCGGGAGAAATCCCAACAATCCAGCAGACCTAATTTGGTGAGATTTGTATAAAAACAGAACAGAACAAAGAACACCAGAACAATACAGTCCTTCACATATCACTCAAGGTGTGTAAACTTCCATCCAAACCTCAGAGGACTGTTACCTCCCCCATTTTGACACGACTCCCAATGTGAGTAATGTGTAAAGAAACACTACTATTGGTTAAAAATAAAACAAAATAACTTCAAATAACAAAATCAAATTAGAATCACTACCCTTAATAACTCCATAAAGAACAATAATTGTACCCATACGGTCATAGTAAAATAAACTTAAGACAGCCTACCCTTAGTTAAAGGCAATGCCCTCTCCTTCTTCCCATTGGTTCAAATCACAAATATGTATAAGAACTATAAACTTCATAATAATTATCAATATTACGAATTCCCTTCAAATCAGTATTACAAATGGCCTTAAATTCAGTGTCCAAATGGCTTTCCAATGAGGGTTGATCAAACCACACTGGAATGTCAGGACAGAGGTCAGAGGTCATACAAACCCATAAGGGCACAAGGCGAGACCCAGATGGAGGCAGATGGTTAGACTCCAATATGTTTATTAACAATCCAAAAGTGGTAGGCAAGAGAATGGTCGTGGACAGGCAAAAGGTCAAAACCAGTTCAGAGTTGCAGAGGTACAGAATGGCAGGCCGGCTCGAGGTCAGGACAGGCAGAATGGTGAGGCAGAATGGTCAGGCAGGCGGGAATGGAGTCCAGAAAAACAGGCAAAGGTCAAAACCCGGAGGACTAGTAAAGGAGAATAGAAAAGCAGGAGCACGGGAAAAACACACTGGTTGACTTGAACATACAAGACAAACTGGCACAGAGAGACAGGGATAAATACACCAGGGAAAATCAGCGACACCTGCAAGGGGTTGAGTGAATCACAAGGACAGGTGAAACAGATCAGGGCGTGACACAAACCCTTCAAAGAGGTGTTTCTTACTATATTAGACTAATTCATAAAAAACAGTCAAACATTTCATACATGTCATATCCCAGGTTTTATTTAATTTGATAGTTCACAGGCTAAATCTCACTCACTGCTCTCCCCAAGACCATAGTCTTGTGAAACATTACAAGAGAGACAAGGAAACCCCCATTTTCCTGGGAAAAAAACACAAAACATTTTGTTAGCATTCACTATACTACACCGATTCAGGAACCGAAAAAGTTAACTACAAACACAACCTGATAATAACGATAAGTCAACTACTCCCTCAAAATCATGAATTCTTTGTTTTAATCTACCCCAACATTTATGATATCATAACCATATGAAATGATCCTGGTATCGTTACTAGACCAACGTCCAACAACATACGTAATAGTTGTTTTGCCTTAGATTGTTCCTGTTACTCCTCTAAATGTAATACTTTATTCTGTCGCAAATGTAGTCAATTTCTCAGCGTAAGTAATCAGTGATATTTGATCCCAGGCATTTAATAAAAAGTAGTTTGAGACTTTTGAGACTTGAGTGAGTCCTCCTTAACATACATACTGTAGGGGACTTCCATCTGGCCCGGAAGGAAGAATCCTACTCAAAACACAACAGATAATAGAGTGTTTCATTAAGTGAAATCTACACTTAAAATGAACAATAAACAAACCCATAATCCCGTTGCAGTAATATAATAATTTCAACCTGTTGCATTAATTTAGTAAAAATATAAACCTGTTGTTTAACAAATCTAGAACCTTTAAAAAGTTGGTGGTCTTATCAGCGTAATAGTCAAAACTAACTGTCGCCCACTCTTAGCCATGATGATGAATAGTGTTCAGCCTGTACATGAATGATCTGCCTTCTGTCTGTACTGGGTCTGAAGTTCAAATGTAGGCAGACGATACAGTGATATATGTGCATGCAAAGGGCAAACAACAAGCTGCACAAGAACTCACTACTGTAATGGTCCAGGTTACAAAGTGGCTCAGTGACTCGTGTTTGCATCTCAATGTGAAAAAAACTGTTTGCATGTTCTTCACAAAGAGGGCAACTGATGCTGCTAAGCCAGATGTCTATGTGTCAGGGGAGAAGCTCCAGGTGGTATCCGGTTTTATGTACCTTTTAAGTACCTTGTACTTAAGTACTACTTGATTCCAACTTCTCTTTTAAAAAGCAGGTGAAAAAGTTAACTCAAATAACCAAATTCAACCTAGCTAATTTCCGATATATACGAAATTGTTTGACTACAGAGGTAGCAAAACTGTACTTCAAATCTATGATACTCCCCCACTTAACATACTGCTTGACTAGTTGGGCCCAAGCTTGCTGTACAACATTAAAACCCATTCAGTCTGTCTGCAAACAGGCTCTCAAAGTGCTTGATAGGAACCCCAATAGCCATCATCACTGTTACATCCTCAGAAAGCATGAGTTGGGAAAATCTTCTGCAATACACTGACGTATGTCTTGTATTCAAGATCCTAAATGGCCTGGCTCCCCCTCCACTCAGTACTTTTGTTAAACAGAAAACCCAAATCTATGGCTGCAGATCCACAAGGTCCCTTAAGGAAAAGGATCTTTAGTCAATCGGCTTTCTCTGTGAGAGCTTCCCATGTCTGGAATACCCTGCCATCAGACAAACAACTGTACCACCTATCACACCTTTAAAAATAACATGAAGGCATAGCTAGAGGCCAATCACACTTGTGAAAATAATCCCTAGCTGTGTATTGTCACTTTCCATGTTGTCTGTAGCTGGTGAGGCATGGAAACACTTTGTTGATTTTATGTATTGTTTTGTTGCTTTTTGCGTGCTACAGTGCCTTGCAAAAGTATTCACCACCCTTGGCGTTTTTCCTATTTTGTTGCATTACAACCTGTAATTTAAATATATTTTTATTTGGATTTCATGTAATGGACATACACAAAATAGTCCAAATTGGTGAAGTGAAATGTAAAAAAATTACTTGTTTCAAAAATTAAAAAAATTAATTAAAGGAGAAGTGGTGCGTGCATATGTATTCACTCACCCCCTTTGCTATGAAGCCCCTAAATAAGATCTGGTGAAACCAATTACCTTCAGAAGTCACATAATTAGTTAAAATAAGTCCACCTGTGTGCAATCTAAGTGTCACATGATCTCAGTATATATACACCTGTTCTGAAAAGCCCCAGAGTCTGCAGCACCACTAATCAAGGGGCACCACCAAGCAAGCGGCACCATGAAAACCAAGGAGCTCTCCAAACAGGTCAGGGAAAAAGTTGTGGAGAAGTACAGATCAGGGTTGGGTTATAAAAAAATATCAAAACTTTGAACATCCCACTGAGCACCATTAAATCCATTATTAAAGAATGGAAAGGATATGGCACCACAACAAACCTGCCAAGAGAGGGCCGCCCACCAAAATTCACGGACCAGGCAAGGAGGGCATTAATCAGAGAGGCAACAAAGACACTAAAGATAACCCTGAAAGAGCTGCAAAGCTCCACAGCGGAGATTGGAGTATCTGTCCATAGTACCACTTTAATCCGTACACTCCACAGAGCTGAGCTCAACAGAAGTGTGTCCAGAAAAAAAGCCATTGTTTAAAGAAAAAAAACAAGCAAAAACAGAGATTTGAGACTGGGACGGAGGTTCACCTTCCAGCAGGACAATGACCCTAAGCATACTGCTAAAGCAACACTCAGGTTGTTTAATGGAAAACATTTAAATGTCTTGGAATGGCCTAGTCAAAGCCCAGACCTCAATCCAATTGAGAATCTGTGGTATGACTTAAAGATTGCTATACACCAGCATAACCCATCCAACTTGAAGGAGCTGGAGCAGTTTTGTCTTGAAGAATGGGCAAAGATCCCAGTGGCTAGATGTGCCAATCTTATAGAGACATATCCCAAGAGACTTGCAGCTGTAATTCCTGCAAAAGGTGCCTCTACAAAGAATTGACTTTGGGGGGTGAATAGTTATGCACACTTAAGATTTCTGTTTTTCTTGTGTTTTGTGTGTTTTACAATGAAAAATATTTTGCATCTTCAAAGTGGTAGGCATGTTGTGTAACTCAAATGATACAAACCCCCAAAATATCTATTTTAATTCCAGGTTGTAAGGCAACAAAATAGGAAAAATTCCAAGGAGGTGAATACTTTCGCAAGCCACTGTACGTGTTGCTTGTTCTATGTTGCGCTGCGTGTGCTCACTGCTCCTTGATTGTCTGTATTGTTATTGTAATTGTTTTTAATAACCTGCCCAGGGACTGTGGTTGAAAATTAGCCGGCTGGCTCAAACCGGCACTTTTACTGAAACGTTGATTAATGTGCACTGTCCCTGTAAAAATAAAATAAATAAATTCAAACTGATATCCACTGACCGGACATTGTTCCATGTAATGGAAACAGATTATACTGTTAGAATACATTAACTTCCTGCACAAATTCATTGGTGTTACCGATCTATAAAACCCAGCAACAGTAATCAGAAATGATCACAGAACGTTTCCAATTCAGCTATTCAGACTTCTACTGCAAATGTCCCACTGAATCCCTTACAGCCCGATATAGCCTAGCGAACACGACTCGCTTTCACCAGCTCTTGTGTTGTTACCAGTAGGAAAAAAAACGAAACATAACCCAATCTCAACAACATTCAGCATTTACCTCTATCGTAAGGTTAAAAACAAACTTGGTCTCTTCTCTTTCGGCTTCACGCTTATGAAATGTCCAAGACTTTAAAAGTAACATTTAAATGCACCAAATTTATAAAATACATCAGTCAATCCATAAGATGAAAAAAACATTTCGGTGGGCACAATACTACAGCCATTTACCACCCACAACTTCAATTATAGCCTAGTTTTATCATGCAATACTTAATACCTATGTTTAGTTATCTATCGCTATTACCTATCCGCTATTATTAGAATTCATTCAATTTAGGTAGCTGTTTATTCTTTGATTCAGTTATTTAAATAAGACTCCATACTCAATATGTTATTTCAGAGGACCATTTAGGCAACAGACAACGTATTACATCGAAATCGCCTCGCTGTATATGTTGAATAAATTAACAAACACTGGCGGCCGTATCCGTCCAGGCAAAACATACCAATAGTCGAATTACAATCAGAAACCCAATGTTATAGACCCAATGCTATTGAAAAAACGAAGAAATCCTGCTAATAACCCAATTACAATTGTCTGTAGTCATAACATCTGGCACATAATAATGACACAATTCCCAGAAAATAGCCTCAATTAAAGGTCCAAGTGTTTCTCCGCAGAGATTCTCACATGCGCAACAGGAGCGGTCACCAAGTGAAGATTCACATCCCCATCCCCGTCGCCAAATGTTGTGGTTAATTTCTTTACTATCAAATGAGGAGAGACAAACGTATTACACAAGCCAGAGTTATACTTAAACTAAATCTTTATTCACTTATTAATAAGGGAGCATGTCAATACAACACACACATATAAAGTGAATCAATTGAGTGCTCTATGTTAATGATGGCTGGTCGGCAAATCACCCTCAGTTACAACGGTATTTTATAGCCAAGATATACCCCCTTCAGGCTACATGACAAACAACAGATGTATGGAATGGGTCACAAGGTTAAGATTTGTATGAAAGATACTTATTTGGGTTTGGCCCTGGAGTCATCTCTCCCTGGTACCTTAAAGAACAGAAACATTAACTCATGCTCTGGAATGCGGTATCCCCCAAAGACATCGTAAATCTTCTAGAGGCCCATCCTCAGTAGAACACACACAGATGAGCGTTCCAACAACCCCTTATTCTGTTGAATAAAACAACCATTTGATGCAATTGGAGCATAATCTTGTAATTTCTCCACCGTAGGTTTCAGGGGCTTGTTGTTGGCTCTGGGATCGATTGATATATATTTTGTTATTTCTTTGTCTTTCTTTCTTTCACTCTCTCTCATAATCCTTCCTCTCTTTGGGTTCAGAATCTATACTGAACAAAAATATAAAAGCAAAATGCAACAATTTCAATGATTTTACTGAGTTACTGTTCATATAAGGAAATCAGTCAATTGAAATAAATAAATTAGACCCTAATCTATGGATTCCACATGACTGGGCAGGGGCGCAGCCATGGGTGGGCCTGGGAGGACATAGGCCCACCCACTGGGGAGCCAGAGCCAGCCAATCAGAATTAGTTTTTCCCCGCAAAAGGACTTTTATTGCGGACTTTATTACTCCTCAGTTTCATCAGCTGTCCGTGTGGCTCATCGCAGACCATCCCGCAGGTGAAGAAGCCATATATGGAGGTCCTGTGCTGGCGTTGTTACACGTGGTCTGCGGTTGTGAGGCCGGTTGGACGTACTGCCAGATTCTCTAAAACGACGTTCAGTAAGTGAGGCGGCTCATGGTAAAGAATTAAATCAAATTGTATTTGTCACATGCGCCGAATACAACAGGTGTAGACCGTGAACACAATAAAATAACAATAGCGAGGCTATATACAGGGGATACCGGTACTGAGTCAATGTGCCTTTTATACCTAGACTTTGCACTCCGGTACCACTTTCCGTGCGGTAGCAGAGAAAACAGTCTATGACTTTGGTGACTGGAGTCCATGACAATTTGGACAATTTTGAAATTAACATTAAATTCTCTGGCAACAGCTCTGGTGGACATTCCTGCAGTAAGCATGCCAATTCCACTCTCCCTCAAAACTTGACACATCTGTGGGATTGTGTTGTGTGACAAAACCACACATTTTAGAGGGGCCTTTTATTGTCCCCAGCACAACGTGCACCTGTGTAAGGATTCTGCAGTTTAATCAGCTTCTTGATATGCCACACCTGTTAGGTGAATGGATTATCTGAGCAAAGGAGAAATGCTCCCTAACGTGGATGTTATTGGCCATAGCAAGATCTTGTATTTTCTCTTTCTCTCTCCCTCTGTCTCTCTGTCTTTCGCTCTCTCTCTCTGTCTGTGTCTCTCTCTTCCTCTGTTTCTCTGTCTCTCGCTCTGTCTTTGTATCTCTGTCTTTCTCTCGCTCATCTCTCTCTCCCAGACCGGGCAGTGAGGGCCTGGTGGTGAACGGGTTCCAGGCGCCTGCAGACAAGGCGAGCGCTGCAGAAACCAGGGAGATCAGTAGTAGTGCCATTCATCAAACGCCTGCTTCTCACAGAGCTGTATTTCTCATCTGATGGAAAAGAGAGGGGGCCGCAGGGAGGAGAGAGAGAGAAGAAGGAGAAGGAGAGCGAAAAAGCCATGCAGTCTCTGAACCTAGACGAGAGGGGGGGGGGGGGGATCGAAAGAGAAAGGGAGGGAAACAGAGGATGGAAAAAGAGAGAGAGGTATATAGCGAGAAGGATATAAGGGGTGAGCTGGTGAGAGAGAAATTCGATAAGATAGAGCAAGAAAGGATGAGATTTCAGTCCTGCCAAATCAGTGATGAGTTATGTGTAAAGTGCTTCTGTGGAGCCCTGTGGTGCTGTGCTAGAGCTACAACCATAGCTAAAGGGAACAGAGATCCCTTCTAAAGGCCAGTTACATCAAACCCCACTCATTTAAAAGCTCAGACAGTGCAACTGCTGCTACAGCTGGCTCTAGACACTAATTGGGTACAGAAAAGTAAAGGCTGCCCTGCTGTCAAAATCACATAAGTTGCCCCATAGATACCGATCTAAAATCAGTTAAGAGTTTCTTCCAAATGGTCAAAGTTAGGATTAGGAAGTGTAGCTGATTGTGAATGTGAACTTCTTAAGGATCGGGGTCCCGCTAGCCAGACAACTTCCGGTGAAACTGGAGGGCGCGCAATTCAAATAAATTCTAATAAACATTATGGATTTTAAACATTTAGGTACATATAAGTGTCTTATATTGGCTGAATGCTTAAATTCTTGTTAATCGATGGTGCACTGTGATTTACAGTAGCTATTACAGCAAAAACATGCCATGTGATTGTTTGAGGACAGCTCCCCACATCAAAATATTTTTCCACCGGCACAGGTTTCATACATTCACATATAAAGATGAAATATTCACTTACTTTTTGAAAATCTTCCTCTGATTTGTCATCCAAAGGGTCCCAGCTATAACATGTGTCGTTTTGTTAGATAAAATCCTTCTTTATATCCCGAAAAGTCAGTTTAGTTGGCACCATCGATTTGAGTAATCCGCTTGTTCAACTTGCAGAGAAAGGAATCCGAAAATCTACCCCTAAACTTTGTTTGAAGTATTTATTTATTAATATTTATTTCGCAAATAAGTACGTTCAATAGGAAATCGATTTTAGCAGGTGCGTAATTTCTTCATGGCGCGCGCAAACACGGATTTCCAAGACTGTGTCCTTCTACTAAAACTGCTATTTCTTATTCGTTTTTGAAGTTACAAGCCTGAAACCTTGAACATAGACTTCTGACCACTTGGAATCCATAGGGATTGCAGGGAGCTAATTTACAATATGACCTTTCTCTTGGATTTCTAAGAGGATGGTCTCTCAAAAAATAAAATTCTGGTAGATTTTTCTTTAGGTTTTCTCCTACCATATCTATTGTGTTATATTCTCCGACATTATTTTTAAATTTCTACAAACTTCAAAGCGTATTCTTTCCTATGGTACCAATTATATGCATATCCTGGCTTCAGGGCCTGAGCTACAAGCAGTTTACTTCGGGCACGTCATTCAGGAAGAAATGGAGAAAAAAAGGGCCTATCCCTAAGAAGTTATTAAACGATCACATACCTCAATGTGAGCTAGCATGATAGCCCCATAACCATCCATTCAGACGACTGCCCTATGGCAGATAATAACTGAATAATTGGCACTTAATTTGACATACTATTACCTTCGGAATACCACATCCGGAAGGTTGCCTTCCTTCCCGTCGCTCCTGGAGGGTCGTCCCATCTTTTCTGCTCCCCGCCACGAAAATTGAAATATTGTCATCTCAATTTCATTTTACTTCTGAAAACTAATGATGGATAATGACGATGTTCCATATTTTCCATTGGCTTGGAGAGAAAAGGTCCTTCAAAATCAGGTCAAACTAGGGCTGGAGTTTTCTATATCCTCACTAGGGGCAAATTGGCCCATTTTGGTGCAGCCAGGCTTGAAATTAATTTGAGTGAGATGAGGGGTTGATTTTACTAAGAGGAAATTCATCGCCCTCTCTTTCTTTCCCATTATTTCTTTCTCTTTTTTGAACTCTGTGTCTACAGTACGTGTCTCTGTCTTTCTTTCACTCCCTATTTATTTATTTATCTCTCTCAATCTTTTTCTCTCTCGTTTGTGCAGCTAACTGAGGAGGCTGTAATTGAATCATGTGAGATAAAGATGCAGAACGTAATGGCAGTTTGTGCTTTTGTATTAGATTGGTGCAGTAATGACTCTCCTCTTTCCACTCTTCAGATAACCTAAAAGGGGAAATTGGCATGTTTACCATGTTGGATGTGTCTGTCCGTGTCAGTGTACAGAATGTGCTGTGTGAAATATCTATCTAATGACCCAGGTTTTCCTGCTCATGCTTGTGTTCAGGAATAACTCCCATCCCCCTAGTAATAGAATACAGAGTGTTTTGTATGTTGTGCCAGTTCTTCACTACTTGCTGGCTAAAGTGCATAGCCTTTCCACAAATATTTGATCCTCACCCTCGGCCTGTTCACCAGTTGCGTGTCTACATGGGATTCTAGAGGGCTTACCTCAGTCCCCCAGGCCAGTATAATTATACTCCCCAACCAGTCTACTGGTTAATATAATCACTCTTTCTCTCTCCATCACCAATCAATATATAGTCATTATTACTCTTGTTTGTACAGTGCCCTGTCAGCAGCTGAGCTGAGCTGTGTGTGTGTGTGTGTGTGTGTGTGTGTGTGTGTGTGTGTGTGTGTGTGTGTGTGTGTGTGTGTGTGTGTGTGTGTGTGTGTGTGTGTGTGTGTGTGTGTGTGTGTGTGTGTGTGTGTGTGTGTGTGTGTGTGTGCACGTGTAACTGAACGTGCATATATTCACAAATGTGTGTGTGTGTGTGTATGTATATACACCAGTTGTGTGTGTATACACCAATGTGTGTGTGTGTGTGTGTACACCAGTGTGTGTATGCGTGTATACACCCATGTGTGTCTGTGTGTGTGTGTATACACCAGTGTGTGTGTGTTCTCTCCCCTTATTCGTCATAATTTAATGTAAATTTTAGTGAAACAACTGGATTTGCTGACATGTAAAACAGTGCTTAGCCAAAGTGGAGATAAAGCAGAAGCAGGATCATTATAGATGGATGCATGCATATGCAGGAGGAACGCTGAACTCTGTCAGAACAATCTCCCTCTCTCTCGGTCTCAGTGTGTCAGGTCTCTCATTAGTAAGCTGTCAGAGGAGAGAGAGAAAAGGTCTGTTTGTGGAGGAAGGAGTGTTGGAAGGGTGAGAGAGAGCGTGGAAGAGAGAGGGAGAATCACATGCCCAGGGGACCAACCGGAACCCCAGCAGGCGAGAAAGGTGTCTCTCTGACTTGTTATTCCTTTCCGTCTCACCCTCGCTCTACCTACCACCTCACTTGCCGTCATCATTAATCCAAGTGAGCTCATTTTCATCACTCTTTCTCTCTTTCCCAATGACATGGACGTCGAATAAGGCGGCCCTCCGCACCTCTCTGATTCAGAGGTGTTGGGTTAAATGCAGAAGACACATTTCAGTTGAACGCATTCAGTTGTCCAACTGACTGAGTATCCCCCTTTCCCTTTCCCTTCTCTGTCTCTCTGTATTGCTGTCTCCACTGTCCTCTTTCTCTCCTCCCTCCCCGTCTATCTCTCGCCCTCTCTGTTACTCTAGGAACCAGGCAGACAGTTTACCCCTTCACTCCCTCTGACAGACGAGGCGGAGAAGGTTTCCCCTCCTTCCTCTCATCTCTTTGACTCATCTAGCGCTCCTCTCTTCCTCCTCTGGCTGGAGTTAATGGCTTTAGCATCTCCCTTATCTCAGACACACTGTCATGGCTCAGAGCTGGGATTTACTGGATGTTTGGAGCTGTGTGAGAAACACAGACACTCACACACACTTGAGAGCAGTGAGATACACACATGCATCCGCGCACACACACACACACATAAACATACACACATGCACAGCTGCACACACACACACATGAACATACACGCATGCACGGCTGTACACACACACACACGGCATAAACTAGCACTAATTAGCAGCGTGTCATTTGACTGATTTGTTCCACAACATCCAGTTTCATCACACCCTCCATCAGGGGAGGGAAGACAGCAGAGCAGCAATCAGACACTCAAACCATCCATGTAATCATCTAATCATCTGCTCCAGCCTCCGCCTGCTTATCCCTATAGGGCCTGCGTGTGTGTGTGAGAGAGAGAGAGAGAGAGAACATGCGATACACATGCGCAAGCGTGCACACATACACACACGTCTGGCTGTCTATACATTAAAGCCCTGTATACCAAAGGACTCCCTTAAATGGCCACTCCCCCCCTTCCGTCCTCCCCCCTTCCTTCCTTCCTCCCTCCCTCCCCCTCTGCCTGACCCTGTCCTCTAGTCAGCCAAGGGGACGATATGACAGCCTGCTGACAGGCCTGATGGGAGCCCCTGCTGCTGCTCACACATGCACAGACACAGACACGGTCGCTGACACAAACAGTCACACACACATACACACACACACTCTCTCTCTCGCTCTCATACACATACACACACACCCATGGCTCGTCTCAACACCCCGAGCTGCTGCCACTGTGGTAGGAGACCCTTCACCCTGCACAGACGCTTAGCCAGCTGACAACCTCACACACACACACACACACACCCATATCCATTTCTTCTTTGAGTACAGAGGAAGAGGAGAATAGGCTGCTTTGAGAGAGAGAGAGAGCAACCCCCATCTTAATTCCCATAATGTAGATGTTATCCAAGGTTTTACATGTACTGAGAGATGTTTGACCTCTGTAGACATGGGGGACCTTGGATTCTCACAGAATAATGATCAGCATCAGAGCTCTTCTCTATATTACCCCTATTTGTATCCACCAAAGCCGAACTCACTCCCGTCTTCACATAGGCCTGCTATGTGGTCACAGTGTGCATTCATAGGGGCTTGCTGATTGGACTCCAGCCCAGAGAAAAGGAGGACTGGACTGGACGATTGGGCGCCACTGTGCCCCTGTGTGTCATTGGACATGTGTGTCCTGGCCCTCTGTCATTTCATTTTAAACGAGTGTGTTTGTGTCCCTCGCTTGTCGTAACTCAAACCACATGCCCACCGACTGGTCCGCTCTACACAAACAATCCTGGCAATGCCAGTCGCTCACTGTGCCGTCCTGGAATCAAAATGGGTATGCGTAAGGGGGTCACCCAATTATCACATTTCTAGGGGGGTTTGGGGCGGATAAATTAATCAAATGACTCCCTCGTTTTCCTCTCGTTCCCTCTCTTGCACGATCAAATGACTCCCTCGTTTTCCTCTCGTTCCCTCTCTTGCACGACTCTGACAACGTTAGTCACACAGCAGTGGCGTTGACGGGCTAAACGGCTGCCAAGAAACGAGGGAATAAACCAAGAAAAAAAGCTAGGCTTTCTAAATGAAAAACAAGTATTAAAGTCTGTTGCTCTGTTTTGTGCTAACTGGCTCTAAGTGATGGCTAACAGCGTTGACTGGATTGATTTGGTTTGCATTGGTTCTGAGGGCAGTTAGCGTTAGCGTGATTAGCGCAGCGGCGGCCATTTTGTCTCCAGTTTCCCCCTGGGTAGGTGATTACGGATGGGATATATCGGAGACAGATAGCCATCTTAGGGCTAACAAATGCTTGATTGAAGTCCTCCGGAGCGTAATGAGAAAGGATCACAGCTCTGTAGCCGACAGGAGACGTTTCTCAATTCGCTGTGGATGTGTCATATTATGATATTTATATTATGATATATGATATTCATCATTAACAGTTTGTTCATGTTTGACTGATAATGCAGACGACAGGAAATGGAATCAGAGTGTTATGCAGGATTGATTTGATTCATAAATCATCTAGTTTGATTGAGGCATGCCGCCCTCACACGCTGTCTGCTCTGCTTCCTGTAAATCTCACATTCTGTCTCCCAAATGGCACCCTATTCCCTTTTTAGTGCACTACTTTTGACCCGGGCCCATAGGGCTCTGGTCAAAAGTAGTGCACATTATAGGGAATAGGGTACAATTTGGGATGCACCCCTCTATTTCCTATGCCACTTACTTAGCGTCTGATGTGCTGCGATGTTTTCACCTATTATTTTAATATCGAGGCAATACAACTCAAAGGGAGGGGCAGTCTTTTATTGCCTCAAAAGAACAGGTGCAGATGCTTAGTAACCATAGCCATCACATCTTTTATACATCTTTCCTATTTTCTCAATAAAACTGGAGTTACTGTTCTCTAACCAATCTGGAGGATAGAGTTCACCTTTACCCTCACACAACAAAACAAACAGAAGTTCCACTCTACTGCACAGAGGTGTAGACACACACACACACACACACACACACACACACACACACACACACACACACACACACACACACACACACACACACACACACACACACACACACACACACACACACACACACACACACACACACACACACAACACACAGCCTCCCCCCACACATGAAAGAGCATAACCACACATTACGCTCAACAAAGTGTACCCCACTACACACAGACGCTGCTATGGGACTCAGTACCACCAGCCTTATATAATGTATTATTAAAGCTTAAAGCTTATGCTCTTTCATGTCTTAATACTTTATACAGTAAAAGCCTCCCTTAGAGATTGCCACTGTCTTCCATTAGGCTCATACTCCGACAAAATGTTGGTTTATTTTTATACATACAGTACATGCAGTACTGCAGACATGTTGTGTTTAACTGTCAGGTACAGTAAAGAACAGTACTTTAGTTTTTCTTTGCTTGTTATGTGAAATAGGCTACACGGGAGTGTGAGCGATGTGAAGGACAGAGAGTTGGGGGATACGTTGGTTGGATGGGAGGGCGATTCTTAAAGGGGGAAGGGCTCAATCCTGCCATTCAGGGCCGGACAGATGAGTGTGGGTGAAGAGGTGGAGGAGGGAGACAGTCGCAGCTCATCTTGTCTACGTTGAAACCTCCTTCAGGAATCCCATCAAATTGCAGAGGCATACACACACACACACACCACACACACACACACACACACACCACACACCACACACCACACACACACACACACACACACACACACACGTCAGCCACCCTTATCTCAAGGATGAGAGTCAGACTTACAGTATTAGACTCACATCCTCTCCTCTTCCTAACAAGCGCTCTCAGAACTATATCTACTGCATAACAGGGCCTGGAGATAGTAGGATATAGACAGCAGATCAGCATCCTGTCTCACTCTATACAAATGACCCTCTCCTCCCAGCACATGACATGCTGTTAGGACTGTGCGTTGCGCAAGAGGCTTGTTAAAGCCTTCAGTGTTTATAGTATATTCAACAGTGGTGTCTTTGAGTCTGTAGGGAAATAGATGAGCTAGCCAGAGGAACATGTTGTGTCTGTATCGTGCGTGTGTGTGTTTCGGTAATACGTGTGTGTGTCTCTCTCTAGGGTGTGTGTGTGTGTGTGTGTGTGTGTGTGTGTGTGTGTGTGTGTGTGTGTGTGTGTGTGTGTGTGTGTGTGTGTGTGTGTGTGTGTGTGTGTGTGTGTGTGTGTGTGTGTGTGTGTGTGTGTGTGTGTGTGTGTGTGTGTGTAGTGTTCGCTGTCTGAGCTCCAAAACACACTAGCATGGAGACACACTCTCTCTCCGTTTCTCTCTTTCATGCTTCGTGATTGTTACTTACAATTAGTTTGTGTTTTATTTGCTCGTATCACAGTATGCGGTCATTCATATCAACTTCTTTTTCCAAAGGCACTTATTGTAAGTCCCCCCGGGATAAGAGGGTCTGCTCAATCAAATCTAAAACATAAGCGTGTTCTGTAGAGAGAGGAAATGGACTGTAGCCCACCTCCATCACCATGTCCATTAGCCTTGTGTCTCCATCTGTCACGCTGGGCCAGCACACACACACACACACACACTCACCCAGACCACTCACAGGTCAGCTATCCAATAGG
Organism: Salvelinus fontinalis; assembly: GCF_029448725.1. NCBI lineage: Eukaryota > Metazoa > Chordata > Actinopteri > Salmoniformes > Salmonidae > Salvelinus > Salvelinus fontinalis. The sequence goes on along the minus strand of NC_074704.1, from coordinate 21,465,326 downwards.
GACTCGGTTGGCACGGTAAGTCCGAGGTTTTAGCCAATCGATGCGAATGAAAATGGATTCAAGTGACGGGAGTGATAGCAGACACAGCCCTGTTGTCTCAGGAGTGGTCTCTACTTCCTCCTCTTCTAGTAGGAGGAAATGGATACAGTGGAAATTGACGAGGGAAAATACATGAGAAGCATGGGAGATTCCTTCCGCCCAGTGGAGTAGAGCAGAAATCAGTGAAGGCCAGAGTTTAGGGTTGCGGTAGATTCCTTTCATTTTTAGCTGGTAAGGAGTTTGGAATGTTGTGGGGGAATCAATGGGACACACACACTGACACACAGAAGTAGACCACACACACACACACACTGACACACAGAAGTAGACCGCACACGCACACACACACACACACACTGACACACAGACGTAGACCGCACACACACACACACACTGACACACAGAAGGAGACCGCACACACACACGCACACACACACACTGACACAGAAGTAGACTGCACACACACACACACACACACACACTGACACACAGACACACACATTCTCTCTCTCACAGGCTCCAGCTATCTCTCCCTCTTCCTTAATAATGCAAAAACAAAACCCTCAACTGGCAGGGAGTCTCTCTGCGTCTCTCTCTCTCTGACACACACTCCTCTTTCGTCCTCTCCCTCGCTCCTCTCATCTCTGAAACGGACACATGTCTCCCTCTATGACAAACACTCCTCTTTCGTCCTCTCCCTCGCTCCTCTCATCTCTGAAACGGACACATGTCTCCCTCTATGACACACACTCCTCTTTCGTCCTCTCCCTCGCTCCTCTCATCTCTGAAACGGACACATGTCTCCCTCTATGACACACACTCCTCTTTCGTCCTCTCCCTCGCTCCTCTCATCTCTGAAACGGACACGTCTCCCTCTGACACAAACTCCTCTTTCGTCCTCTCATCTCTGAAACGGACACATTTCTCCCTCTCTGACACAAACTCCTCTTTCGTCCTCTCCCTCGCTCCTCTCATCTCTGAAACGGACACATTTCTCCCTCTCTGACACAAACTCCTCTTTCGTCCTCTCCCTCCCTCCTCTCATCTCTGAAACGGACACATGTCTCCCTCTCTGACACAAACTCCTCTTTCGTCCTCTCCCTCCCTCCTCTCATCTCTGAAACGGACACATGTCTCCCTCTCTGACACAAACTCCTCTTTCGTCCTCTCCCTCCCTCCTCTCATCTCTGAAACGGACACATTTCTCCCTCTGACACACACTCGTCTTTCGTCCTCTCCCTCGCTCCTCTCATCTCTGAAACGGACACATTTCTCCCTCTCTGACACAAACTCCTCTTTCGTCCTCTCCCTCGCTCCTCTCATCTCTGAAACGGACACATGTCTCCCTCTCTGACACACACTCCTCTTTCGTCCTCTCCCTCGCTCCTCTCATCTCTGAAACGGACACATTTCTCCCTCTCTGACACAAACTCCTCTTTCATCATCTCCCTCGCTCCTATCATCTCTGAAACGGACACATGTCTCCGCGGTCGGTGCCCCTTTGACCGTTTCATGTGTAGATCTCCCTCTTTTTGGGATGCTGTTGCCCGCTCACTGTTCTGGCCATCTGCTACTCATACAGTTTGGATCACACTACTGAACGGTGCTTCACCCTCGTCATCAACGCAGCGTTGTCGTTTGATCGAGCTGATCGATTGATGTTTCGTTGTGTTTCTCTAAGGCTCTCGGGGGCTTGGAAGTGGCTTCAACGTTTCTCAAGTCATCGTACGATAATGAGATAGATGGTGGTTTATTCAAAGTGACTTATAGTGAATGCAGTACAGGACCGAAGGTGTTTTGACCTGACCAGGATCGACTTTTGACCGTACAGTCCAAGGCACAGTGTTTCCTGGTCAGGGTTGTGGTGACCTGGTCAGGGTCATGTGGTCGTTGAAAACTCCTGGTCCTGAGTATACAACAGGTCCCCACGCAGACATCAAGCAGCGCAGCAGGTAGAATTGCCGTTAAAGCTGGTTCCAATACCCGAGCTGACAAGGTGGAAAATTGGTCGATGTGCCCTTGAGCAAGGCACTTCACCCTAATTTTCTCCAGGGGCGCCGTACTACTATGGCTGACCCTGTAAATCAACACTTTTCACTGCACCGTTCCGGTGTATGTGACAATAACACATTTAAATCTCATAACCGTCTCCAGCCAACTGATCCTTGGAAACCATAGTTAATGTAACCTCTGCTCTGTCTGTGTGCTGTGTGGTTGAATCATACAGTAGTTAAGGTAACCTCTGGTCTGTGTGTTTGAACCATACAGTAGTTAATATAACCTCTGCTCTGTGTGGTTGAACCATACAGTAGTTAAGGTAACCTCTGGTCTGTGTGTTTGAACCATACAGTAGTTAATATAACCTCTGCTCTATGTGGTTGAACCATACAGTAGTTAAGGTAACCTCTGGTCTGTGGTTGAACCATACAGTAGTTAAGGTAACCTCTGGTCTGTGGTTGAACCATACAGTAGTTAAGGTAACCTCTGGTCTGTGGTTGAACCATACTGTAGTTAAGGTAACCTCTAGTCTGTGTGGTTGAACCATACAGTAGTTAAGGTAACCTCTGGTCTGTGTGGTTGAACCATACAGTAGTTAATATAACCTCTGCTCTATGTGGTTGAACCATACAGTAGTTAAGGTAACCTCTGGTCTGTGGTTGAACCATACAGTAGTTAAGGTAACCTCTGGTCTGTGTGGTTGAACCATACAGTAGTTAAGGTAACCTCTGGTCTGTGGTTGAACCATACTGTAGTTAAGGTAACCTCTAGTCTGTGTGGTTGAACCATACAGTAGTTAAGGTAACCTCTGGTCTGTGTGGTTGAACCATACAGTAGTTAAGGTAACCTCTGGTCTGTGTGGTTGAACCATACAGTAGTTAAGGTAACCTCTGCTCTGTGTGGTTGAACCATACCGTAATTAAGGTAACCTCTGGTCTGTGTGGTTGAAACATACAGTAGTTAAGGTAACCTCTGGTCTGTGTGGTTGAACCATACAGTAGTTAAGGTAACCTCTGGTCTGTGTGGTTGAAACATACAGTAGTTAAGGTAACCTCTGGTCTGTGTGGTTGAACCATACAGTAGTTAAGGTAACCTCTGCTCTGTGTGGTTGAACCATACAGTAGTTAAGGTAACCTCTGGTTTTTGTGTTTGAACCATACAGTAGTTACGGTAACCTCTGGTCTGTGTGGTTGAACCATACAGTAGTTAAGGTAACCTCTGGTCTGTGGTTGAACCATACAGTAGGTAAGGTAACCTCTGCTCTGTGTGTTTGAACCATACAGTAGTTAAGGTAACATCTGCTCTGTGTGGTTGAACCATACAGTAGTTAATGTAACCTCTGCTCTGTGTGGTAGAACCATACAGTAGTTAAGGTAACCTCTGCTCTGTGTGTTTGAACCATACAGTAGTTAAGGTAACCTCTGCTCTGTGGTTGAACCATACAGTAGTTAATGTAACCTCTGCTCTGTGTGTTTGAACCATACAGTAGTTAATATAACCTCGGCTCTGTGTGTTTGAACCATACAGTAGTTAAGGTAACCTCTGGTCTGTGGTTGAACCATACAGTAGTTAAGGTAACCTCTGCTCTGTGGTTGAACCATACAGTAGTTAAGGTAACCTCTGCTCTGTGTGTTTGAACCATACAGTAGTTCATGTAACCTCTGGTCTGTGTGGTTGAACCATACAGTAGTTAATGCAACCTCTGGTGTGTGTGGTTGAACCATACAGTAGTTAATGCAACCTCTGCTCTGTGTGTTTCTGTCTCATAGATTTCTCGGGGTGCCCCCAGGCAGAGGGAGCTGCCCCCTGACAGGACCTCTGCCCTTTGACCTCATCTACACAGACTACCACGGCATGCAGCAGATGAAGCAGCACATGGGGCTCTCGCTCAAGAGACACAAGTATGTGTGTGTGTGTGTGTGTGTGTGTGTGTGTGTGTGTGTGTGTGTGTGTGTGTGTGTGTGTGTGTGTGTGTGTGTGTGTGTGTGTGTGTGTGTGTGTGTGTGTGTGTGTGTGTGTGTGTGTGTGTGTGTGTGTGTGTGTGTGTATAATATACAGGTGTCAGTGTGATGTCATAGCTGAGGTTTACGGCCTGTGTTTATGAGTCCATTAGGGCTGCTTGTTAGGTGCACTGCCACTGACGTGTCTCTCTGCTCATAACTCACAGTTAGTTAATCCCCTATAGGTCAGTAAAACATCCCTCAGTCTCCGGCCAGACTGTCAGTCCTGTCTAATCCTATGATGGAAGGGGAGGGGGAGGCATCAATACAAAAGGACAGCACCACAGCAGTAACAATACACACTCTCTCCATCCACTGAGAATTACATGACAGGTCTTCCTTTTGAAGTCCACACACGCGTGCATGAATTCAGAGAAAAACAAACGCACACATGGACAACAACAAAAACACATACATTTTCTTACATCTTAACTGCATCGTTGAGAAAGGGCTCATAAGTAACTATTTCACGGTAAAGTCTACCCTTGTGTTCGACGCATGTGACAAATAACTGGATTTGATTTGACACATGTTTAGAGGCAGACCCATACACACACACACACACACGTTCAGTGCCGTCTATCTGACACACACACCATCGGCAGACTTTTCTGCTCGGCAACAAACAGCACCAACTAGAACGCATACAGCACAAGGCTCATACCAGCTCATCTTCTATATACAGTATGCACCAGGCCAGCTGTCAACAGCTTATTATTGCTGTTGTACTGGTTGGGTTCTGCGTTGAGGTTAACTATCGATCGCAGGGAGGTGCTGAGAGAACGAGGGAGCGAGGTAGAGGGGAAGAAAGATAGACGGAGAGGGAGAGAGGCCAAATGGAAGAGTTGCAGGCCTCTTGACTCAAACCGACACCAGATAACAGCCGATGCCCTCGCCATGTATTTTTTAAATCCAATTATGAATGAGGGGTGAGAAAGTTTTGGTATGCGTGCGTGTGTGTATGCATTTTGGCATGAGGTAAGAGTATGAGAAGTGGGCCCGGTGCTCTGGTTAAATTATCCCTATCCCAGCAGCTCTCTCTCTCTCTGTGTGTACGTTCGTGTGTGTGTTTGAGCGCAAGAGCATGGTAAGTGAACCCTGAAATATCCACCCAGCAGACTCTCTCTCTCTGTGTGTGTGTGTGTGTGTGTGTGTGTGTGTGTGTGTGTGTGTGTGTGTGTGTGTGTGTGTGTGTGTGTGTGTGTGTGTGTGTGTGTGTGTGTGTGTGTGTGTGTGTGTGTGTGTGTGTGTGTGTGTGCGTGTTTAATTATACTTATAGGAATAGTAAACAAATAAGTTGGTCAAACGCTATCTCTAGAGGGTTTAGGGTTAAGGTAAGAATTAGTGTTAGAATGAGGCTCAGGGTTTAGGAGCTAGCGTTAAGTTTTGGGTTAAGGTTAGGTTTTGGGGTTAAGTTTAGGGTCAGGGTTAAAGTAAAGGTAAAGGTTCGGGAAAATAGGATTTTGAAATGGATTGAATTATGTGTCCCCACAAGGTTAGTTGTACAAGACTGTGTGTATGCGCGTGTGTGTGTGTGTATCACGTTTCAGGGAAGACCCAGATGCAGACAGTGTCGAAGTAACAAAGGTTTATTACTAGAACAGAGGGCAGGCAAACGACAGGTCAAGTGCAGGCAGAGGTCAGTGATCCAGATCAGTAAACCAGATCAGAGTCCAAAAGGTACAGAACGGCAGGGAGGCTCAGGGCAGGCAGAATGGTCAAAACCGGGAAAACTAGAAAACAGGAACTAGAAACAGACAGGAGCAAAGGGGAAACCGCTGGTCGGCTTGACGAACAAAACAAACTGGCAACAGACAAACAGAGAACACAGGTATAAATACACAGGGAAATGATGAGGGGAGATGGGTGACACCTGGAGGGGGGTGGAGACAGGCACAAAGACAGGTGAAACAGATCAGGGTGTGATGGTGTGTGTGTGTGTGTGTGTGTTTGTGACCAAACAACTTTGTCCGACTGGTCGTAATAGTTTGCTGAGGTCAGCAGCTCTCCCAGACAGTGAGTGGCTCAACAGTTATGGAGTCGTGTTGATTTCTGCCTAGGCAAAGCAGCACATGTCAGTCTCTCCCGATCAATCAAGGGTTTGTGGTGAATAAATCAACTACTTTTTCCGAGTACGGCGTGATTTGAGGTTTCGAAACGTAATTAATATCCGAACTTTTTGAAAAGTAAGCCCTAAACATATTCAGATGTAGCCATGGTAAACAACCTTCTGTATTATTATTTAATGAGCGAGCTCACATAATAAATCTCTCTGCAACACACAGGGAATTGGTGTCACTATGAAACGTACGACCCGCTCATTATACGATACATTACATGTAGAAAGGCTCAGTATTTATTTGTAAGAAGAACAAACTCCAGCGCTTTCTTCCGCACGGTACATCATCTTAGAAAGCTTTTATACTGCAAACATGAATAACTTATCAGTCGAGTCCACACCTTATTGGAGCCTCATACGCTTAAAGGATGAAGTAGCCTTTAGACACTGGATTTCCCCCTCTACTTTAACCCCAGATGTAGTGCTTTACCCACAGAGGATTTGTGGACAAGAATGAGATACGAGCCTTTTATCGGCCCTATCAACTGAAAGGCATATCATTAATCAAGTGCAGAGCTCCTGGGCCCTTCAGTCTCTGTTTAATTACTTTAGTTTGATGTTGCTCCCAACGTCCAGATGCATTAATAATGCCTGGCCAGCCAATACGCTAGTTTCCTAGGGAGGGGGAGGTGTGTGTGTGTGTGTGTGTGTGTGTGTGTGTGTGTGTGTGTGTGTGTGTGTGTGTGTGTGTGTGTGTGTGCGTGTGCGTGTGCGTGTGCGTGTGTGCGCGCGCGTGCGTGCGTTCAGGGGAGGAACAAGAGGATGGGGAGTCAATGATAAGAAGAGGGCAGAGGTCTGGTAAAAGATGCTGAAAGCTGATATTGTGCGGCTTTAAATCACACCTCGCAACTGATAATGGGGGATACACTATTGATCCCTATGTACGTGTAGCACAAGGGGATGTGTGAAACTTACTCCTCAGCCTGAAGGGGAGGGCGGCCTCCTGAAGGGTCTTGTGCTAGCAAGGCAGAGGTCCTGAGTTCGCGCCAGGTATGGATCGAATCGGGAGGAAGTGGTACTCGCTAAGCATGCAGTGTGACGTCCTTTACATACGCATGGTGAATGTACTGCTCTGATAGAGCACAGCTGGAAGAGGACTGCGAGGGCATACATACAGTACACATGTGCGCACACACACACAGAAAATGTTACGTAAGCACATACACTTACTCAGCAACCCAGGCCATTTCTCACCTCATGAACGGCTACTGGGAGCACTGATCACAGTATTTACAAGCCACAGTTACCTTTTCCCCCTTTTTGAACAAGATAGCATAATGTACACTGAGTGGACAAAACATTAGGAACACCTTTCATAATATTGAGTTGCACCTCTTTTGCCCTCAGAACAGCCTCAATTCATCAAGGCATAGACTCTACAAGGCGTTTAAAGTATTCCGCAGGGATGCTGGCCCATGTTGGCTCCAATGCTTCTCACATTTGTGTCAAGTTGGCTGGATGTCCTTTGGGTGGTGGACCCTTCTCGATACAAGCGTTGCAGTTCTTGACACACTCAAACGGGTGCACCTGGCACCTACTACTACTGTATACCATGTTCAAAAGCATTTCAATTGTGTGTCTTGCCTATTCACTTTCTGAATGGCACACATACACAATCCATGCCTCAATTGTCTCAAGGCTTAAAAATGCTTTTTAAGCTGTCTCCTCCCCTTTATCTACACTGATTGAAGTGGATTTAATAAGTGAGAACAGTAAGCGACCATAGCTTTCACCTGGATCCACCTGGCCAGTCTACTGTATGTCATGGAAAGAACAGGTGTTCCTAATGTTTTGTATGCTCAGTGTATATCAGTTAATATTTATCTATATCAGTGGTTTGTGATGTAGAACACACATCAAATCAAATCAAATGTTATTTGTCACATACACATGGTTAGCAGATGATAATGCGGGTGTAGCGAAATGCTTGTGCTTCTAGTTCCGACAATGCAGTAATAACCAACGAGTAATCTAACCTAACAATTCCACAACTACTACCTTATACACACAAGTGTAAAGGGATAAAGAATATGTACATAAAGATATATGATTGAGTGATGGTACAGAACGACATAGGCAAGATGCAGTAGATGGTATAGAGTACAGTATATACATATGAGATGATTAATGTAGGGTATATAAACATAAAGTGGCATAGTTTAAAGTGGCTAGTGATACATGTATTACATAAAGATGGCAAGATGCAGTAGATAATATAGAGTACAGTATATACAGTGGTTTGTGATGTAGAACACATATATATCTATATCAGTGGTTTGTGATGTAGAACACATATTTATCTATATCAGTGGTTTGTGATGTAGAACACATATTTATCTGCACTATTTCAGTGGTTTAAACCTCAACGGGAACAGTGGTGGGTGACAGCCTCCCACCACTGTTCCCTAGGGACCGTTCCCGCTCCAAGCAACAATTTAACCAACATTAGTCCCCACTCTGATCCTCTGCTAGATATGCTACCAGATATTCCACTCAGTAACTTCAAAGCCATTTCCCTCCTTCTTTTCATCCCTTCATACCTCCTTCCCTCCATCCCACCATCCCTTCACACGTCCAGGGTAATGTTGTCTGTTGGCAGAAGTTCCCCGTTTTTGAGACGATGAGGGAGAAAGGGAGGGAGGGATGGAGAGAGTGAGGGAGGGAGGGATAAAGGGAGGGAGGGATGGAGAGAGGGAGGGAGGGATGAGAGAGAGAGAGGTCGGGATGGAGAAAGGGAGGGATAGCGAAAGGGAGGGAGGGAGTGAGGCAGAACTGAAAGTTAAATCTCTCATCAATGTTTCATGACACTGCTCTGAAAGCGGCCCCCTTGACTTACAGCTGCTCAAAGAAGCATGGCGTTTTTTTTAGACGCTCCCGTGCAGATGAGATGTCGTCCCTTTCCCTCCCTTCGAGATATATCGCTGTCGATCTAATGCCCTGTGCTCATTTGCAGAGTCTTTCGGTGAAAAACATACCGAAATATCTGCATCACCTTGTGCAGTATGGTAAAGATATTATGCCTACAGTGAGACGTGTATCAATCCTGTTCGCATGCTTGAAAATAGCCAATTAGCATCACAACAATGCCTTGAATGCACACACAGTAAACACACACTAGACACTGCATCTCCGAATATAGGCCTAGCAATCTTTGCTGTCGTGTTGACGCAATAACAACACATGAATAACGTCAGAACAACGTTGCAAAACAATACCCAGTGATTACATGGTGTGAGTCACTGCGGCGTTAAACGGTGCCCACGGTGCAGGCTGTTGTATTTAATGCAGTGAATATTATTTACTTTGAAATGGAGCCAGTGAATCTGGAACACAGTGTTAGAAGGGGAAGTTACACACATCTACGCACTCACTCACACACACGCGCGCGCCGCTGCTAAATCGTGGTCACCGCTGAAAGAAAAAACTAATCTGCCACCGCTGCTGAAAAAAATCCAGGGGAAACACTGCACAGGCTCTGTCAAGAGGGCCTTGGTGACCACTGGTCAGCTGTGAGGTATACATGGAAATATAAGATTCTAACTTGTATTTTTTCTGTGAAATATATTATCGGTAGACTACAGCTCTGCTTCAAGTGCTTACGTGTTTATTTGATGAAAACTGAAACCGATTCTAGCAGAACATTTCAGCCCTGTCTCAAACTAGGGGATACCATGGGTCTATCCATCCACACACGCACTCTGCTCGGTATTCCACGGTTAGGGAATTGCGCTTTGACTTTAAAAATGTATGCCAAACAAAAACTATTGATTTCAAAGATGAACAAACTCTAAAACTATGCAGAAGGATTACTTTGAACAATTTCCGCAGAAAATTAAACAAAAACGAATTGAGTGGAAAAACTGTGATCAAACCGTAATGGAATTGCGGTAAAATCTCTCTCAGGTTTTTATGCTCTGAATTAAGATTCAAAGACATCAGCAGAAAAAATAGGTTGTCAGCTATGTCATGGTACCTTGAGTTTGAAAAAATCTATTTTTTTGTTATTGAAGTAAGTAAGTAAAGTGGATGTACACCCGGTAACAGAATTACGGTAACAGAATTACATCATGGGTCCCTGGTCTGTACTACACAGAAATGCATAATTATGGATATGAATGTCATTCTCTGTTTGGACATCACAGTAGAGCACAGTAGATTACAATACAGTACGTAAGAGTACAATACAGTACAGTAGAGTACAATACAGTACAGTAGAGTACAATACAGTACAGTAGAGCACAATACAGTACAGTAGAGTACATTACAGTAGAGTTCAGTACAGCAAAGCAGAGTAGGGTAGAATTCAATACAGTGCAGTAGAATACAGTACAGTACAGTAGAGTATAGTTCAGTAGAGTATATTGTATACTGTACTATACTCAACTTTTCTTTAGTGTTCTATATTGTACTGTGCTAGTGTATTGAACAGTACTCTGCTGTGCTCTACTCACTGTACTGTACTATGCTAGCCAAACTTGTGAAACATACGTCTATGATAGGTCTCAGATTTGGTCCAGTCCGGTCCGTCCTTTGACATTAACATCTAAAGCCAAGGCGGACTGACCAAAGTTCATCTACTTTTCAACATCCATGAACGTCCGGTGTAGGTTGGTGCTCAGCAGTGAGGATGCTGGTTAAGGTAAATGGAGAGAGAGGGGGCTCATGGGTGGGTGTCACTAACAGCTGGGAGAGGTGACAATAACTGGAGAGTGAGAGATGGAGGTAGATAGCGGGAGAGAGAGAGGCAGGGGTTGTCCAGACTCGGACTGTTTTAACACTGTTGGTTTGACCACTAGACGACAGGAAGACAAAGAAAGTTAACAGCTGAACATAACATACAGTATGCCAGTGGAAGGGAGAACGGTAGAAGGTGACCCAACTGTGGTTTGTGACTGTTACGATTTCCCATTGTAGCCAATTAGGTTGCAGACATTCCATTCTAGATTTTTTGGGGTCGTTTTGGTCAACAAATTGTGTTGAATCACTTAATAATTTATAAACAACATTTCTACCATTAAAATGACTAGAACTAATTGGTGTGTCTACCATTACGTGTTACTTCTCTGCACTCGCATTATCCTCGCTCCACATGAAGGAGAGAAATTACAAAATGATCGTACAGATATGTGGGTTGTTGGTAACGGTATTACAAGGCAATATTTCTGAAACGTGCAAAAGGTAAACAACATCTCCAAAACTAAATATACGTTTTGATATCAGTTGCCAGGGGTATTTACGTCAACATGATTGTGTTTTAATGTACAGTACCAGTGAAAAGTTTGGACACACCCATTCATTCATTGGTTTTTCTTTATTTCCAACAGTCTTGAAGGAGTTCGCACAAATGCTGAGCACTTGTTGACTGCTTTTTCTTCACTCTCTGCGGTCCAATTAATCTCAAACCATCTCAATTTGTTTGAGGTCGGGTGATTGTCAGGTCATCTGATGCTGCACTCTATCACTCTCCTTGGTCAAATAGCCCTTAAACAGCCGAGAGGTGTGTTTTGGGTCATTGTCCTGTTGAAAAACAAATGATAGTCCCACTTAGGGGAAACCAGATGAGATGGTGTATCACTGCAGAATGTTGTGGTAGCCATATGGGTTAAATGTGCATTGAATTCTAAATAAATCACTGACAGTGTCACCAGCAAAGCACCCCCACACCATCACACCTCCTCCTCCATGCTTCACGGTGGGAACCACACATGCAGAGATCACCCGTTCACCTACTTTGTGTCTCACAAAGACACGATGGTTGGAACCAAAAATCTCAAATTTGAACTCCTCAGATGAAAGGACAGATTTCCACCAGGTCTAATGTCCATTGCTCGTGTTTCTTGGCCCAAGCAAGTCTCTTCTTATTATTGGTGACCTTTAGTAGTGGTTCCTTTGCAGCAATTCGACCATGAAGGCCTGATTCACACAGTCTCCTCTGAACAGTTGATGTTGAGATGTGTCTGTCACTTGAACTCTGTGAAGCATTTCTTTGGGTTGCAATTCCTGAGGCTGGTAACTCTAATGAACTTAGGCTGGTAACTCTAATGAACTCTAATGAACTCTGGGTCTTCCCAGAGTTACTTCTGTGGCGGTTCTCATGAGAGCCAGTTTCATCATAGTGCTTGATGGTTTTTGCGACTGCAATTGAAGATACTTTAAAAGTTGTTGAAATGTTCTACATTGACTGACTGACCTCCATGTCTTAAAGTAATGATTGACTGTCATTTCTCTTTGCTTATTTGAGCTGTTCTTGCCATAATATGGACTTGGTCTTTTACCAAAAATGGCGATCTTCTGTATACCACCCTACCTTGTCACAACACAACTGATAAGCTCAAACGCATTAAGAAGGAAAGAAATTCCACACATTAACTTTTTACAAGGCACACCTGTTAATTGAAATGCGTTCCAGGTGACTACCTCATGAAGCTGGTTGAGAGAATGCCAAGAGTGTGTAAAGCTGTCATCAAGGCAAAGGGTGGCTACATTGACGAATCTCAAATATAGAATATATTTCCATTTGTTTAACACTTTTTTGGTTACTACATGATTCCATGTGTGTTATTATTTCATAGTTTTGATGTCTTCACTATTATTCTACAATGTAGAAAATAGTAAAAATAAAGAAAAACCCTTGAATGAGTAGGTGTGTGCAAACGTTTTACTGGTACTGTATTTCTGATACCTTTTAAGACTTTTTCTGGTATATTTTCTAAGACCCCTTTTACGTCTTTTTCTCCATAAATTAAAGCCTTTACTTATGCCAAGTTTTTAAGATGGAAAATGGAAAGAAAAAGGTATCTATGCCTTAATTTCCCCAAAATATAGACTCTTAGCTTTCATTTGACACCCAATTTTTTTTATTTTTTATTTTTTTATTTTTTACCCCATTTTCTCCCCAATTTTCGTGGTATCCAATCGCTAGTAATTACTACCTTGTCTCATCGCTACAACTCCCGTACGGGCTCGGGAGAGACGAAGGTCGAAAGCCATGCGTCCTCCGAAGCACAACCCAACCAGCCGTACTGCTTCTTTAACACAGCGCGCCTCCAACCCGGAAGCCAGCCGCACCAATGTGTCGGAGGAAACACCGTGTACCTGGCCCCCTTGGTTGGCGCGCACTGCGCCCGGCCCGCCACAGGAGTCGCTGGAGCGCGATGAGACAAGGATATCCCTACCGGCCAAACCCTCCCTACCCCGGACGACGCTATGCCAATTGTGCGTCGCCCCACGGACCTCCCGGTCGCGGCCGGCTGCGACAGAGCCTGGGCGCGAACCCAGAGACTCTGGTGGCGCAGTTAGCACTGCGATGCAGTGCCCTAGACCACTGCGCCACCCGGGAGGCCTTGACACCCAATTTGATATGCTCCTACGTACTTCACATGTTGGTGCGCGTGGGTCCTTTTCGATGGAAATGCCCTGGGCTCTCACTGCTCTTCTACTAATCGTCCCTGAGCTCAGACAGTGGCAGCATTTAACACTCACTAGACTGGCAAAGAACTGTTAGGGCTTTAGAGCGTGTGTAGGGAATCAGTGAGTTACCATGTCACCATGTTTCCTTGATTCCAAGAGATAGTTAATACCCAATTTCTCAGTATTCCCCATAGCCATTACTTTACCATGCTGCTTCTAGTTCAATTACGTGCCCTTACATTTCTGAGAGGGTAAACTGGCCTTTAATTCTGCTTATATTTCTTGGTTTTCCATCTCAGCTCCCAAACAACCCTTGGTAGCTTTTGGAACAACAGAAATGATTGATGCCTCTCCCATCAACAGAAGCACAGCTATATCTACTAACTTCTACTTAACAACAGTTCCACAGTGAGCTTCTGTCTCCGTGGTGTTGATAGTATGTTCAGCAATGTGTGTCTTGAAGACTGGTATTGATGGTATTTAACGTGCGTTGCTGTTCTGTGTTCTTGACAGACACGTACACAAGGCTTGTCAGTCAGACACACATCCTGCATATCGAGCAGACAAATACACACACACACATACACACACTTTTTAAAAGACCGATTAACCAACACAGTCCGTCTTCTATCTCTGTCTCTCCACTTGTGATTACGGCCTTTGAGAAAACACAAAGGCTTTCGGGGGGAAAAGAGCGGTGGTGATGTATTGTGGCCATTATTGAAATGGTTAATGCTGTCTAAAAATCTATTGTGACATGTAATTTATTTAGTTATTTACATTCATACAAATCATTCATGTCAATAACAAGCATTCAGAAGTCGGGCTTTGTCTGTTCTGACAAGTATTATCAGTTTTCAGCATGTTCAGAAATACACATGATGTTTAAATTAATCTCACATTTTATACCAGTGCCCACTTTTGACAGGAAATGTCCGATGTGTAAATTGCTCGGTGGTGTCGTGTTAAAATGTGCTCCTTATTTCAGGTGCCACATCCGTGTGATTGACACCTTCGGGACAGAGCCGGCCTACAACCATGAGGACTACGCCACCCTGCACGGCTACAGGACCAACTGGGGCTACTGGAACCTCAACTCCAGACAGTACATGACCATGTTCCGTAAGTATACATCAATATGGACTATCACTCATTAGTATTACAACCCAATGGATGGTTGCAGAGACTATGATTAAAGGCCCAATCTGTAAGATTTCCTGGTCTCAGATTGATTCAGTCTACCGCGGTATTGGACACAAACATCGTCATTATACTATAGCGATTCAGGGGGAGGGGTGCGAGGTTCCAAGGCAAAGCTCGACCCATGAAACTTTTTAGGAGGCCAGAGTGATGCGAGAGTTAGGAGGCCAGAGTGATGCGAGAGTTAGGAGGCCAGAGTGATGCGAGAGTTAGGAGGCCAGAGTGATGCGAGAGTTAGGAGGCCAGAGTGATGCGAGAGTTAGGAGGCCAGAGTGATGCGAGAGTTAGGAGGCCAGAGTGATGCGAGAGTTAGGAGGCCAGAGTGATGCGAGAGTTAGGAGGCCAGAGTGATGCGAGAGTTAGGAGGCCAGAGTGATGCGAGAGTTAGGAGGCCAGAGTGATGCGAGAGTTAGGAGGCCAGAGTGATGCGAGAGTTAGGAGGCCAGAGTGATGCGAGTGTTAGGAGGCCAGAGTGATGCGAGAGTTAGGAGGCCAGAGTGATGCGAGAGTTAGGAGGCCAGAGTGATGCGAGAGTTAGGAGGCCAGAGTGATGCGAGAGTTAGGAGGCCAGAGTGATGCGAGAGTTAGGAGGCCAGAGTGATGCGAGAGTTAGGAGGCCAGAGTGATGCGAGAGTTAGGAGGCCAGAGTGATGCGAGAGTTAGGAGGCCAGAGTGATGCGAGAGTTAGGAGGCCAGAGTGATGCGAGAGTTAGGAGGCCAGAGTGATGCGAGAGTTAGGAGGCCAGAGTGATGCGAGAGTTAGGAGGCCAGAGTGATGCGAGAGTTGGGAGGCCAGAGTGATGCGAGAGTTGGGAGGCCAGAGTGATGCGAGAGTTGGGAGGCCAGAGTGATGCGAGAGTTGGGAGGCCAGAGTGATGCGAGAGTTGGGAGGCCAGAGTGATGCGAGAGTTGGGAGGCCAGAGTGATGCGAGAGTTGGGAGGCCAGAGTGATGCGAGTGTTGGGAGGCCAGAGTGATGCGAGTGTTGGGAGGCCAGAGTGATGCGAGTGTTGGGAGGCCAGAGTGATGCGAGTGTTGGGAGGCCAGAGTGATGCGAGAGTTGGGAGGCCAGAGTGATGCGAGAGTTGGGAGGCCAGAGTGATGCGAGAGTTGGGAGGCCAGACATGCGAGAGTTGGGAGGCCAGAGTGATGCGAGAGTTGGGAGGCCAGAGTGATGCGAGAGTTGGGAGGCCAGACATGCGAGAGTTGGGAGGCCAGACATGCGAGAGTTGGGAGGCCAGAGTGATGCGAGAGTTGGGAGGCCAGAGTGATGCGAGAGTTGGGAGGCCAGAGTGATGCGAGAGTTGGGAGGCCAGAGTGATGCGAGAGTTGGGAGGCCAGAGTGATGCGAGAGTTGGGAGGCCAGAGTGATGCGAGTGTTGGGAGGCCAGAGTGATGCGAGTGTTGGGAGGCCAGAGTGATGCGAGTGTTGGGAGGCCAGAGTGATGCGAGAGTTGGGAGGCCAGAGTGATGCGAGAGTTGGGAGGCCAGAGTGATGCGAGAGTTGGGAGGCCAGAGTGATGCGAGAGTTGGGAGGCCACAGTGATGCGAGAGTTGGGAGGCCACAGTGATGCGAGAGTTAGGAGGCCAGAGTGATGCGAGAGTTGGGAGGCCAGAGTGATGCGAGAGTTGGGAGGCCAGAGTGATGCGAGAGTTGGGAGGCCAGAGTGATGCGAGAGTTGGGAGGCCACAGTGATGCGAGAGTTGGGAGGCCAGGGTGATGCGAGAGTTGGGAGGCCAGGGTGATGCGAGAGTTGGGAGGCCAGGGTGATGCGAGAGTTGGGAGGCCAGGGTGATGCGAGAGTTGGGAGGCCAGGGTGATGCGAGAGTTGGGAGGCCAGGGTGATGTGAGAGTTGGGAGGCCAGGGTGATGCGAGAGTTGGGAGGCCACGGTGATGCGAGAGTTGGGAGGCCACGGTGATGCGAGAGTTGGGAGGCCACGGTGATGCGAGAGTTGGGAGGCCACGGTGATGCGAGAGTTGGGAGGCCACGGTGATGCGAGAGTTGGGAGGCCACGGTGATGCGAGAGTTAGGAGGCCAGGGTGATGCGAGAGTTAGGAGGCCAGGGTGATGCGAGAGTTAGGAGGCCAGGGTGATGCGAGAGTTAGGAGGCCAGGGTGATGCGAGAGTTAGGAGGCCAGGGTGATGCGAGAGTTAGGAGGCCAGGGTGATGCGAGAGTTGGGAGGCCAGGGTGATGCGAGAGTTGGGAGGCCAGGGTGTTGCGAGAGTTGGGAGGCCAGGGTGATGCGAGAGTTGGGAGGCCAGGGTGATGCGAGAGTTGGGAGGCCAGGGTGATGCGAGAGTTGGGAGGCCACGGTGATGCGAGAGTTGGGAGGCCACGGTGATGCGAGAGTTGGGAGGCCACGGTGATGCGAGAGTTGGGAGGCCACGGTGATGCGAGAGTTGGGAGGCCACGGTGATGCGAGAGTTGGGAGGCCACGGTGATGCGAGAGTTGGGAGGCCACGGTGATGCGAGAGTTGGGAGGCCACGGTGATGCGAGAGTTGGGAGGCCACGGTGATGCGAGAGTTGGGAGGCATTACATTACATTTTTTACATTTAAGTCATTTAGCAGACGCTCTTATCCAGAGCGACTTACAAATTGGTGCATTCACCTAATGACATCCAGTGGAACAGCCACTTTACAATAGTGCATCTAAATCTTTTAAGGGGGGGGGGGGGGGGGCAGAAGGATTGCTTTATCCTATCCTAGGTATTCCTTGAAGAAGTGGGGTTTCAGGTGTCTCCGGAAGGTGGTGATTGACTCCGCTGTCCTGGCGTCATGAGGGAGTTTGTTCCACCATTGGGGTGCCAGAGCAGCGAACAGTTTTGACTGGGCTGAGCGGGACCTGTACTTCCTCAGTGGTAGGGAGGCGAGCAGGCCAGAGGTGGATGAACGCAGTGCCCTTGTTTGGGTGTAGGGCCTGATCAGAGCCTGAAGGTACTGAGGTGCCGTTCCCCTCACAGCTCCGTAGGCAAGCACCATGGTCTTGTAGCGGATGCGAGCTTCAACTGGAAGCCAGTGGAGAGAGCGGAGGAGCGGGGTGACGTGAGAGAACTTGGGAAGGTTGAACACCAGACGGGCTGCGGCGTTCTGGATGAGTTGTAGGGGTTTGATGGCACAGGCAGGGAGCCCAGCCAACAGCGAGTTGCAGTAATCCAGACGGGAGATGACAAGTGCCTGGATTAGGACCTGCGCCGCTTCCTGTGTGAGGCAGGGTCGTACTCTGCGGATGTTGTAGAGCATGAACCTACAGGAACGGGCCACCGCCTTGATGTTAGTTGAGAACGACAGGGTGTTGTCCAGGATCACGCCAAGGTTCTTAGCTCTCTGGGAGGAGGACACAATGGAGTTGTCAACCGTGATGGCGAGATCATGGAACGGGCAGTCCTTCCCCGGGAGGAAGAGCAGCTCCGTCTTGCCGAGGTTCAGCTTGAGGTGGTGATCCGTCATCCACACTGATATGTCTGCCAGACATGCAGAGATGCGATTCGCCACCTGGTCATCAGAAGGGGGAAAGGAGAAGATTAATTGTGTGTCGTCTGCATAGCAATGATAGGAGAGACCATGTGAGGTTATGACAGAGCCAAGTGACTTGGTGTATAGCGAGAATAGGAGAGGGCCTAGAACAGAGCCCTGGGGGACACCAGTGGTGAGAGCGCGTGGTGAGGAGACAGATTCTCGCCACGCCACCTGGTAGGAGCGACCTGTCAGGTAGGACGCAATCCAAGCGTGGGCCGCGCCGGAGATGCCCAACTCGGAGAGGGTGGAGAGGAGGATCTGATGGTTCACAGTATCGAAGGCAGCCGATAGGTCTAGAAGGATGAGAGCAGAGGAGAGAGAGTTAGCTTTAGCAGTGCGGAGCGCCTCCGTGATACAGAGAAGAGCAGTCTCAGTTGAGTGACTAGTCTTGAAACCTGACTGATTTGGATCAAGAAGGTCATTCTGAGAGAGATAGCAGGAGAGCTGGCCAAGGACGGCACGTTCAAGAGTTTTGGAGAGAAAAGAAAGAAGGGATACTGGTCTGTAGTTGTTGACATCGGAGGGATCGAGTGTAGGTTTTTTCAGAAGGGGTGCAACTCTCGCTCTCTTGAAGACGGAAGGGACGTAGCCAGCGGTCAGGGATGAGTTGATGAGCGAGGTGAGGTAAGGGAGAAGGTCTCCGGAAATGGTCTGGAGAAGAGAGGAGGGGATAGGGTCAAGCGGGCAGGTTGTTGGGCGGCCGGCCGTCACAAGACGCGAGATTTCATCTGGAGAGAGAGGGGAGAAAGAGGTCAAAGCACAGGGTAGGGCAGTGTGAGCAGAACCAGCGGTGTCGTTTGACTTAGCAAACGAGGCTCGGATGTCGTCGACCTTCTTTTCAAAATGGTTGACGAAGTCGTCTGCAGAGAGGGAGGAGGGGGGGGGGAGGGGGAGGAGGATTCAGGAGGGAGGAGAAGGTGGCAAAGAGCTTCCTAGGGTTAGAGGCAGATGCTTGGAATTTAGAGTGGTAGAAAGTGGCTTTAGCAGCAGAGACAGAAGAGGAAAATGTAGAGAGGAGGGAGTGAAAGGATGCCAGGTCCGCAGGGAGGCGAGTTTTCCTCCATTTCCGCTCGGCTGCCCGGAGCCCTGTTCTGTGAGCTCGCAATGAGTCGTCGAGCCACGGAGCGGGAGGGGAGGACCGAGCCGGCCTGGAGGATAGGGGACATAGAGAGTCAAAGGATGCAGAAAGGGAGGAGAGGAGGGTTGAGGAGGCAGAATCAGGAGATAGGTTGGAGAAGGTTTGGGCAGAGGGAAGAGATGATAGGATGGAAGAGGAGAGAGTAGCGGGGGAGAGAGAGCGAAGGTTGGGACGGCGCGATACCATCCGAGTAGGGGCAGTGTGGGAAGTGTTGGATGAGAGCGAGAGGGGAAAGGATACAAGGTAGTGGTCGGAGACTTGGAGGGGAGTTGCAATGAGGTTAGTGGAAGAACAGCATCTAGTAAAGATGAGGTCAAGCGTATTGCCTGCCTTGTGAGTAGGGGGGGAAGGTGAGAGGGTGAGGTCAAAAGAGGAGAGGAGTGGAAAGAAGGAGGCAGAGAGGAATGAGTCAAAGGTAGACATGGGGAGGTTAAAGTCACCCAGAACTGTGAGAGGTGAGCCGTCCTCAGGAAAGGAGCTTATCAAGGCATCAAGCTCATTGATGAACTCTCCAAGGGAACCTGGAGGGCGATAAATGATAAGGATGTTAAGCTTGAAAGGGCTGGTAACTGTGACAGCATGGAATTCAAAGGAGGCGATAGACAGATGGGTAAGGGGAGAAAGAGAGAATGACCACTTGGGAGAGATGAGGATCCCGGTGCCACCACCCCGCTGACCAGAAGCTCTCGGGGTGTGCGAGAACACGTGGGCAGACGAAGAGAGAGCAGTAGGAGTAGCAGTGTTATCTGTGGTGAGCCATGT
Organism: Salvelinus fontinalis; assembly: GCF_029448725.1. NCBI lineage: Eukaryota > Metazoa > Chordata > Actinopteri > Salmoniformes > Salmonidae > Salvelinus > Salvelinus fontinalis. Next base: position 21,445,138 of record NC_074704.1, on the reverse strand, counting down.
TTCCGTCAGTGCCAAGAAGTCGAGGGACTGGAGGGACGCATAGGCTGAGATGAGCTCTGCCTTGTTGGCCGCGGATCGGCAGTTCCAGAGGCTACCGGAGACCTGGAACTCCACGTGGGTCGTGCGGGCTGGGACCACCAGGTTAGGGTGGGCGCGGCCACGCGGTGTGAAGCGTTTGTATGGTCTGTGCAGAGAGGAGAGAACAGGGATAGACAGACACATAGTTGACAGGCTACAGAAGAGGCTACGCTAAAGCAAAGGAGATTAGAATGACAAGTGGGCTACACGTCTCGAATGTTCAGAAAGTTAAGCTTACGTTGCAAAAAATAAATAAAATAAAAGATCTTATTGACTAAAATGATATAGTACTGCTGGCTGGTGAAGTAGCCTGGCTAGCAGTAGCTGCGTTGTTGAAAGTGAAGCTGGCTAGGTGACCTCGACAATTTCTCTAAATTTCTCTAAACTACACAATTATCATGGATACAAGGACAGCAAAGACAACTAGCTAACACTACGCTAATCAAGTCGTTCCGTTGTAATGTAAGTTTCTACAGTGCTGCTATTCGGTAGAAGTTGGCTAGCTAGCAGTGTTAGCTAGCAGTGTTGGCTAGGTAGGAGGACGGCAGCGCGGCAGGCGAAAATAGCTGGCTAGCTAACCGATAATTACTCAAAGCTACACAATTATCTTAGATACAAAGCTAGCAAAGAAAACTATGTAGCTAGCTAACACTACACAAATCAAGTCGTTCCGTTGTAATGTAATCGTTTCTACAGTGCTGCTAATCGGTGGCTAGCTGGCTAGCTAGCAGGGTTGACTACCTTACGTTACGTTAGGACGAGAATACCTGGCTAGCGAACCTCAGCGAACCTCGATAACTACACAATTATCTTTGATACAAAGACGGCTATGTAGCCAGCTAAGTAGCTAGCTAAGATCAAACAAATCAAAGATAGCAAAGACAACTGTGTAGCCAGCTAACACTACACTAGTCAAGTCGTTCCGTTGTAATGCACTCGTTTCTACAATGCTGCTATTCGGTGGCAAGCTGGCTAGCTAGCAGTGTTGGCTACGTTGCGTTGCGTTAGGACGAAAATAGCTGGCTAGCGAACCTCAATAACTACGCAATTAGTAACAATTAGCAATCACAGGCCACTGTGATGCGAGAGTTGGGAGGCCACTGTGATGCGAGAGTTGGGAGGCCACGGTGATGCGAGAGTTGGGAGGCCACGGTGATGCGAGAGTTGGGAGGCCACGGTGATGCGAGAGTTGGGAGGCCACGGTGATGCGAGAGTTGGGAGGCCACGGTGATGCGAGAGTTGGGAGGCCACGGTGATGCGAGAGTTGGGAGGCCACGGTGATGCGAGAGTTGGGAGGCCACGGTGATGGGATAGTTGCGAGGCCAGGGTGATGGGATAGTTGCGAGGCCAGGGTGATGGGATAGTTGCGAGGCCAGGGTGATGCGAGAGTTGGGAGGCCACGGTGATGCGAGAGTTGCGAGGCCAGGGTGATGGGATAGTTGGGAGGCCAGGGTGATGGGATAGTTGGGAGGCCACGGTGATGCGAGAGTTGGGAGGCCAGGGTGATGGGATAGTTGCGAGGCCAGGGTGATGGGATAGTTGGGAGGCCAGGGTGATGGGATAGTTGGGAGGCCAGGGTGATGGGATAGTTGGGAGGCCAGGGTGATGGGATAGTTTGGAGGCCAGAGTTGGGAGGCCACAGTGATGTGAGAGTTGGGAGGCCACAGTGATGCGAGAGTTGGGAGGCCACAGTGATGCGAGAGTTGGGAGGCCACAGTGATGCGAGAGTTGGGAGGCCACAGTGATGCGAGAGTTGGGAGGCCACAGTGATGCGAGAGTTGGGAGGCCACAGTGATGCGAGAGTTGGGAGGCCACAGTGATGCGAGAGTTGGGAGGCCACAGTGATGTGAGAGTTGGGAGGCCAGAGTGATGGGATAGTTAGGAGGGAGCGTTAGGAGACCACTGTGATTTGAGAGTTAGGAGGCCACAGTGGGACACAGTAGGATTCCACCATCATAGAGTCCTGGCCTTCACTATCTGACTGGCTCTGCTTTTTATAGCATGTCATTGAGCTAACTGAGCACTTGACTTTATCCACCCTCACCCACTCCATCCTCCACTGCACCACTTAGCATCGCTATATTTTCTGCTCCACCAGTACAGATGATCACTGATTTGTTGCTGAGAGTTTTCCAGCAGAGATGGAAATGCAAACATCGAGTGTATTCAAGAGTTTAAAAAGCTTCTAAAGTTTGCAATTTCCATTTAAAATGTCCGACTTGATTTGCCCTAACGAAAAATGTATCAACTCCTACAAAAAAAATGTCCATTAATTAGAATCTACATAATAATTAACTTTTCCTGTTGCAGGATTATTTTCCTGCTGTAACAAACTGGCTCAAATTAAGATCCTACATCTGTACCTATCCACCTGGCTATAATGTACCCACAATACAAACCAAACCGCTCAGCATTGTAATGCTATGGATATCTGCAGAATCCACCTAGGTTTAACACACCACTTAACACAACACTGCCAGGACTTTAGCATACAGACAGCTTTTAGATTAGCCACACTTACAATTCCTGTTTGAATTAGCATATTAGAATCAGACTGAGGCACAGGCCATATCAATATCAGTAGAACCTCTTCACATTTCACTGAGGATATTGTTAAGCTCAAGTTCAAATGAGATGAAGGTATACACCTCTGTGTTTACTATCTCTTCTGTATCTGTCTCAATCTTTTCTCCTGCCACTCTCCCTTCCCCTCACTGCCCTTTCCCTCCTCTCTCTCTCTCTCTCTCTCACCCTCCTCTCCTCAGCCCACACTCCAGACAACTCGTTCATGGGCTTTGTGTCTGAGGAGCTGAACGACACGGAGAAGAGTAGCATCATGCAGAACAAGGTCAACAACATGGCCGTGGTTTACGGCAAGGAGGCCAGCATGTGGAAGGTAGGCAAAACACACACACACACACACACACACACACACACACACACGCACAATCCACTCACAGCGAAACATGGGTTCAAATAATATGTATCATTTCAAATACTTTAGCTGTACTCGATTTAGCTTGCCCGATGAAATGGGATAGTCCCAAAAGTACAAACCCCACCCACCAGGCCGGCTCAAGCAAACACTTAATGTACTTGAAAGATTTCCAACACTATTTCAGTCCAGGTCTGGGTGCAGAGAGATAATTATCCCACTGACATAGAAAGTTATACGTAGTCGGGTAAAGTGCCGGGGGGGGTCAAGTCTTTTTCGATATTTGTAGTGCCATTCAAATTCCCTTCATGAATAAAGAATATCTGATCTTTAATCTAGAGCTGCTTTATGTCATCCAGCTCATACTCTAAATTGCACCCGTAATATCCCTGTGCTCTCAGAATGAATACTTAGGCATCTGGATTGATGTGGATTTGACGTTTAAAAACATATAGATGAGCTGGATAAGAGGCGAAGATTTCAAGTTGGCTTTTTCTATTGAAACAGATGGTGCCTTTCTCTAAGCAGTAGGAAGCAGATTATTCAGGCAATATTTGTATCTGTTCTTGATTATGTTGATGTTATTTATCAAAGTGCAGCTGCTACTACTCTTCAACCTTTGGATGCATCTACCACAGTGCCCTTCGGTTTGTTACAGGCGACAGGTTTGATACTCGTCACTGTATCCTGGATCAAAAAGTTGGCTGGACTTCGCTAAAGACCCTTAGATCTCTACATTACTCCCATTTCTTTTCCAAGGCTTTACTTTATGAACTTTCGTCTTATCTAACTTTGCTGTTAAAGTACAGACACCTGAGTTGCCAAATCCGTTCACAGGATTGGTTAACTCTTGAGGTTCCTAGTGTCTCCACCGAGCCCGCTAAATCTGCTTTTAGTTTTAATGCACCGTATTGCTGGAAGAGAATTCTGAAAACGTTTCATCTTGATGTTCTGGTGCCGTTCGGGCAATTTAAAGTATTGATTGGGGATTTATTTGTGGAGGAATGTGAATGTTTTTCTGTGATCTGTGATGTTTTATTTGTGCTTTGCATGACTGATTTTTTGCATTTTAATGTGTGAATACAGTCTACAGCATATATACTGAGCAAAATGCCAAAGCAACATGTAAAGTTTTGGTGCCACGTTTTCTGAGCTGAAATAAAAGATCCCAGAAATGTTCCATATGCACAAAAAGCTTATTTCTCTCACTTATTTCTCTCGCTGTGCACAAATCTGTTTACATCCCTATAAGTTAGCATTTTCCTTTGCCAAGATAATCCATTCACCTGACAGGTGTGGCATATCAAGAAGCTGATTAAACAGCATGATCATTACACAGCTGCATCTTGTGCTGGAGACAGTTAAAAGGCCACTCTAAAATGTGTAGTGTTGTCACACAACACAATGTCACAGATGTCTCAAGTTTTGAGGGAGCGTGCAATTGGCATGCTGACTGCTGGAATCTCCACCAGAGCTGTTGCCAGAGAATTTAATGTTAATTTCTCTACCATAAGCCACATCCAACGTCATTTTAGAGAATTTGGCAGTCCAACCGGCCTCTCAACCGCAGACCACATCCAGCTTCTTTACCTGATGGATCGTCTGAGACAGCTGATGAAACAGGAAATATTTCTGTTTGTATCAAACCCTTTTGTGGGAAAAATTCACTCTGATTGGCTGGGCCTGGCTCCCCAGTGGGTGGGCCTTGCGCCCACGCCCACCCCTGCCCAGTCATGTGAAGTCCATAGATTAGGTACTAATGAATATATTTCAATTGACTGATTTCCTTATATGAACTGTAACTCAGTAAAGTCGACGCAATTGTTGCATGTTGCGTTTATATTTTTGTTCAATATAATATATATATATATACACTGCTCAAAAAAATTAAGGGAACACTTAAACAACACAATGTAACTCTAAGTCAATCACACTTCTGTGAAATTAAACTGTCCACTTAGGAAGCAACACTGATTGACAATAAATTTCACATGCTGTTGTGCAAATGGAATAGACAAAAGGTGGAAATTATAGGCAATTAGCAAGACACCCCCAAAAAGGAGTGATTCTGCAGGTGGTGACCACAGACCACTTCTCAGTTCCTATGCTTCCTGGCTGATGTTTTGGTCACTTTTGAATGCTGGTGGTGCTCTCACTCTAGTGGTAGCATGAAACGGAGTCTACAACCCACACAAGTGGCTCAGGTAGTGCAGTTCATCCAGGATGGCACATCAATGCGAGCTGTGGCAAAAAGGTTTGCTGTGTCTGTCAGCGTAGTGTCCAGAGCATGGAGGCGCTACCAGGAGACAGGCCAGTACATCAGGAGACGTGGAGGAGGCCGTGCACATTTGTGGCCTGCTGGAGGTCATTTTGCAGGGCTCTGGCAGTGCACCTCCTTGCACAAAGGCGGAGGTAGCGGTCCTGCTGCTGGGTTGTTGCCCTCCTACGGCCTCCTCCACGTCTCCTGATGTACTGGCCTGTCTCCTGGTAGCTCCATGCTCTGGACACTACGCTGACAGACACAGCAAACCTTTTTGCCACAGCTCGCATTGATGTGCCATCCTGGATGAGCTGCACTACCTGAGCCACTTGTGTGGGTTGTAGACTCCGTCTCATGCTACCATTAGAGTGAGAGCACCGCCAGCATTCAAAAGTGACCAAAACATCAGCCAGGAAGCATAGGAACTGAGAAGTGGTCTGTGGTCACCACCTGCAGAATCACTCCTTTTTTGGGGGTGTCTTGCTAATTGCCTATAATTTCCACCTTTTGTCTATTCCATTTGCACAACAGCATGTGAAATTTATTGTCAATCAGTGTTGCTTCCTAAGTGGACAGTTTGATTTCACAGAAGTGTGATTGACTTGGAGTTACATTGTGTTGTTTAAGTGTTCCCTTTATTTCTTTGAGCCGTGTATATACATACAGTACCAGTCATAAGTTTTTTATTTTTACTATTTCTTACATTGTAGAATAATAGTGAAGACATCAAAACTATGAAATAATACATATGGAATCATGTAGTAGCCAAAAAAGTGTTAAACAAATGAAAATATATTTTAGATTTTAGATTCTTCAAAGTAGCCACTCTTTGCCTTGATGACAGCTTTGCACACTCTTGGAATTCTCTCAACCAGCTTCACCTGGAATGCTTTTCCAACAGTCTTGAAGAAGTTCCCACATATGCTGAGTACTTTTCGGCTGCTTTTCCTTCACTCTGCGGTCCAACTCATCCCAAACCATCTCAATTGGGTCAGGTGATTGTGGAGGCCAGGCCATCTGATGCAGCACTCCATCACTCTCCGTCTTGGTCAAAAGTTCTTACACAGCCTGGAGGTGTGTTGGGTCATTGTCCTGTTGAAAAACAAATGATAGTCCCACTAAGCACAAACCAGATGGGATGGTGTATCTCTGCAGAATGCTGTGGTAGCCATGCTGGTTAAGTGTGCCTTGAATTCTAAATATATCACAGACAGTATCACCAGCAAAGCACCTCCAAACCATCACACCTCCTCCCCCGGAGATCATCCGTTCACCTACTCTGTGTCTCACAAAGACACGATGGTTGGAACCAAAAAATTTGTACTCAGACCAAAGGACAGTTTTCCACCAGTCTGTCCATTGCTTGTGTTTCTTGGCCCAAGCAAGTCTCTTCTTATTATTGGTGTCATTTAGTAGTGGTTTCTTTGCAACAATTCGACCATGAAGGCCTGATTCATGCCGCCTCCTCTGAACAGTTGATGTTGAGATGTGTCTGTTACTTGAACTTTGTGAAGCATTTATTTGGGCTGCAATTTCTGTGGCTGGAAACTCTATGAACTTATCCTCTGCAGCAGAGGTAACTCTGGGTCTTCCTTTCCTGTGGCGGCCCTCATGAGAGCCAATTTCATATAGCGCTTGATGGTTTTTGCAACTGAACTTGAAGAAACATTCACATTTTCCGCATTGACTGACCTTCATGTCTTAAAGTAATGATGGACTGTCGTTTATCTTTGCTTATTTGAGATGTTCTTGCCATAATATGGACTTGGTCTTTTACCAAATAGGGCTATCTTCTGTATACCACCCCTACCTTGTAACAACATAACTGATTGGCTCAAACACATTAGGAAAGAAAGAAAATCCATACTGTGAGTTACCATTAACTTTTAACAAGGCACACCTGTTTCCAGGTGACACCTGGTGACAACAAGTGACACCTGCATTCCAGGTGACTATTTCATGAAGCTGGTTGAGAGAATGCCAAGAGTGTGCAAAGCTGTCCACAAGGCAAATGGTGTCTACTTTGAAGAATCTCAAATATAAAATATATTTTAATTTGTTTAACACTTTTTGGTTACAACATTATTCAATATGTGTTATTTCAAAGTTTTGATGTCTTCACTATTATTCTACAAAATAGAAAAAATTAAGAAAAATCCTTGAGTAAGTAGGTGTTAAACTTTTGACCGGTTGTGTGTGTGTGTGTGTATATATATATATATATATATATATATATATATATATATATATATATATATATATATATATATATATATATATATATATATATATATATATATATATATATATATATGTGTGTGTGTGTGTATATTATATTGAACAAAAATATAAATTCAACAAGCAACAATTTCAACGGTTTTACTAAGTTACAGTTCACATAAGGAAATCATATAAGGAAATGACTGATTTCCTTATAATGAACTGTAACTCAGTAAAACCGTTGAAATTGTTGCATGTTGCCTTTATATATTTTTTTTAAGTGCATTCGGAAAGTATTCAGACGCCTTGACTTTTTCCACATTTTGTTACGTTACAGCCTTATTCTAAAATGTATTTTTCTCATCAATCTACACATAATACCCCATAATGACAAAGCAAAAACAGGATTTTAGACAGACCGTCCAATAGACTCATGGAGACTCACAGACAGACTCAATATGGATGAGAAGCATACCGTGTTAAATCAGCTCCTTTCCATTTGCTACAGTCAAGAACAAGAGGTTAAATCAATATAAACTACTAGAGGGGTAACAATCTTATCCACATTCACATCCTCTCCCACCATGTTACCACACCCCTCCTAAACACTCACACACTTCTCACTCCCCCGGTATACACCACAGAGCTGTAACCAATAGCGCAGAGCTGTTAACGGCATAACCGATAATACGATCGACATGCCATGAATCTACTATCTGTAGAAGATATTACATTTGGCACGCAGCCGCACGTGGATACATTTAACGGAGTCATACAGCTTTAATTTGCAGCCAAATTTCCTTTCAAAAGCAGCCTGGTTGCTCACAGTGCATATTCGATGAGGGAGAGACTCCAACTGGATGTCATTTAAAGACGTGGCTTAGCTTTGTTCTCTCTCTGCCTCTGTTGGCGAGCGGCAATTCGCGTGGATTCTTATTCAATGGTTTAGTCTTGTATCTCAAGGCGAGACAGAAGATGTTTTAGAGACAGTGTGTGTGAATATTGAGCAATTGCCGCCTTATAGGAACAGAAGGAGGGAAATGTAATACATGACAGATAGAGTTGAATATTTGTTTGTTCCTTCTCTTGTCTTTCCTCTTCTCGATTCCCTATTCCCTTCCGTATTCTTCTCCCCTCTCTTCTTTGACACTTCTCTTCTCTCCTATCGCCTCCCCCCTCCCGTCTTCCTCCCGTGCTTCTCTCCATTGCATCGTGATGGATGATATATTCTGCTGCAGCTCCAGGTAAGACTCTTCTCAGTCGAACACACCAGCCCTGTTCCCTCTCTTTTAAACCTCGGTTCGTACATTTAGTTCATCGTTTCCTCCATGATCACACATCTATGAACACACGATACAGACTCTTGTGAATGTCAGTTTGACCATAAAGCTCCTATCACAATGTCACAATGTCACAATGCCTTCCTTTCCCTTTTCTTTTATACGTGTTTAATTTAGAGATAATGGTGAATTGACAAGACATAAGTGGTTTCAATAGTCCACTGCTAATCTTAGCCTGCAGCTGTCTGTGATGAGAGAGAGAGAGATGAAATATTGTACTGGGAAGCTGTGTGGTGCCACAGATGTCTTTCTGAATATTGAATAGTGGGCGAGCGACTAGGACATCTGGTCCAATCAAATATACTGGAGCGGACCCAGACTTCACGTGCCCATTTTATGAAGTAGTGGTTCTATCTATCTCAACGCTCTCGAAACAGTTGTTTTTATGGTGGGTTAACTTCTGCTGTCTCTCTTTCTGCCGCTTGAGACAATTTGTCGAACAAATCGATAGTTCTTGCTTGCGCTATGTGGTATTGGGCTTAGTCGTATCATGGAGACATGAGTAGAGGAGAGGTGTGTGTTGGGTTTTAAGGGATAGTACTAGTATTGATTTCTGAAATGTTAACCTTGGGAGTCGGGCCTGTAAGGCAGGCTAAAGCCGTAAACAATATTGTGATGACTTCATCTCGTGTTCCAATGGGCATAGGGGGTTTCTTGTGCTTTTTGCCGGGGATATCGCTCCTTGTCCTGGCAACCAGCCTCCTCAAAATCAGGGGTGAGTTGGAGAGGTAGAAAGAGAGATGGTAACAGTTCGAGGGAAATTGTGAGTATGGAGAGAGGAAGATAGAGTTATGTAAAGGTCTGCAGGTGCTGTGTGTTTTTGGAGCCAGTATGTTCATGCCACCCCCCCCCCCCCCCCCCCCCCCCTCCCCCCCCAATTAGTGGATGTTTTCCATGTGCCATTCCATTCATCCACTTTGCAGCCATTATTATGAGCCGTCCTCCCCTCAGCAGCCTCCACTGCTGTATGTTCGCCCTGAAGAAGGCACAGTGATGCCGAAACGTTGGTTTGCACAAATAAATTACTGGGAGCTTGTATATAGAGTGCACAATTATCTTTATTTATTTTTATAGCCTACTCGCCGTTAGTCAGCACCCTTTCCAACTTTTCAGGGGTGTTTTTTGGGCAGCCTTTAGTTATTATGCTCCCAGCTTCTGGAATTGCCTGCCAGAGAACACGAGGGAGGCCCAAACTGTGGACATCATTTAAAATAGATCTTAAAACATCTCTTTTTAGCTTTGCTTTTCCTTAGGGGGCTCTTAAGTCGTTTACTTCTTGTCATTCTTTTGTTTTGTATCTTATGTTTGTTGTGTAGTAAATATTTCAGCTTTTATTTTCATCGTTTTTTTATTCATTTTTTTTCGCTGTGAAATACATTGCGTTGCATTCCATGGCTGAAATGTGCTGTATAAATGAAGCTTGATTTGATCCCTTTTTGGGCTGTGCGCCAGCTCATTATTACACTACCTCCAGCACAGACACACACTCCTCCTCACACACATCCAAGAGCCATGTCTCTTCCTCTTCTCTCTTTACGGTCCCTCAACAGGCCACTTCCTAGCAAGACATCCAGTTCACTTGAGTCGAAACCCAGTCAAACAAGCTCAAACCCACCACACAAAGTTCAGGTTGACTTCTATTGTATAAATAAACCTTTCATCTTCCCTGATTCCCGGCCGGTTTTTCACTCTCTCGTAACCCAACCTTGATCTATATGAACTGATTCCTGAGAATAGAGTCCAGGTTAGATAATTAGCATTACTAATGTGGCCCGGGTCTGGCCCAGTCAAGCCAGGTCAAGTATTAGCTAGCATGGGCTAAGCCTGGGTTACATCCGTGTGTGCGCGTCTGTGTGTGTGTGGTTCTCTCTCTGTTTCGTTGGCTCTAATTCATAGTGTCTGGTGCACTCAGAGCGTTGGCTAATCTCCTAATTGGCTGGGAAAATCCTCAGAGGAAACCATCTATCGCAGCAGCCAACCAATTACAGCACAGCCTACAGGGCGAGCACACAATAGAACAGGGATACAGTAAGCTTCTTAACATCCAGGAAGCAGGAAGTCAATAAGTAGACCTGGGCTGTGGTTGATTCACATTGAGGGGTGGGGGGTTTGTTTTGTTTTTCAGACGTGGAGGCTAGCTATGAAAGGGTGCCCATGTTTAAACACACACAGGCGAAGCGCATGGACGCACACACACAAACATACACACACGAGTGCACTCACACACACTCGCACACATCTACCACCTCAAAATGCATCCCCTTTTATGTCAACATCTTTGCACTTCTCTCACCCACACGAAAAACCCAAAGCCTCCATATCCACTTAAGATGCACTGCTGGGTTTAACGGTTGTGCCTCTCAGAAGAAAGACGTACTGTTGCTTCGGCACATGAATGCACTGTATAGAATCAGCCAGAAAGCACATCTGTTATTGTGCGTAGATGTGGTTTGCTTGTATGCCACAATAGATATGTGTACTCCCTATTTACAATCTATTCATTTCAATGTACGGGCATAACCTATTCATTTCAATGTATGGGCATAATCTATTCATTTCAATGTATGGGCACAATCTATTCATTTCAATGGAGGGGCACAATCTATTCATTTCAATGTATGGGCATAATCTATTAATTTCAATGCATGGGCACAATCTATTAATTTCAATGTATGGGCATAATCTATTCATTTCAATGTATGGGCATAATCTATTCATTTCAATGTATGGGCATAATCTATTCATTTCAATGTATGGGCATAATTTATTCATTTCAATGTATGGGCACAATCTATTCATTTCAATGTATGGGCACAATCTATTCATTTCAATGTATGGGCATAATCTATTCATTTCAATGTATGGGCATAATCTATTCATTTCAATGTATGGGCATAATCTATTCATTTCAATGTATGGGCACAATCTATTCATTTCAATGTATGGGCACAATCCATTCATTTCAATGTACGGGCGCAATCTATTCATTTCAATGTACGGGCACAATCTATTCATTTCAATGTACGGGCATAATCTATTCATTTCAATGTACGGGCATAACCTATTCATTTCAATGTATGGGCATAATCTATTAATTTCAATGTATGGGCATAATCTATTCATTTCAATGTATGGGCGTAATCTATTCATTTCAATGTATGGGCATAATCTATTCATTTCAATGTATGGGCATAATCTATTCATTTCAATGTATGGGCATAATCTATTCATTTCAATGTATGGGTACAATCTATTCATTTCAATGTATGGGCATAATCTATTCATTTCAATGTATGGGCATAATCTATTCATTTCAATGTATGGGCAGGCTTGCTGTTTTACAGTCTGTATTCCTAAGGCCCCATTACTGCATGATGGAACAGCGGGACTATGAAGACACACCCACAGACACACTCTAACACACACGTTCATACTATTATTCCTAATTATTTTGTATTATGGTTTGTTTATTGTTGTATATGAAATGTTTGTGACTGTCCTTGTCCATCAGTGTATCGGTGTTTTGTTACCTGTCATGTTTTGTGTTTTTGTGGAACCCAGGAAGAGTAGCTGATGCTTCAGCAAAAGCCAATGGGCATCCGAATAAACCACTGAATAAACCAATCAGATAGGTAGAGACGTGTGAGAGCTCCACAGATAGGTCAGGGAGAGGGATGTCATAGGAGCCAGTAAGGAGATGAGCGGAACCGGCTGTCACAGGCTGGCTAATGCTGTGCTCTGCTGCTGCTGCCCTCTGGGTGCCTGGGGTGGTACTGGCAGTCTGCCAGTGTTTTTTCCCCGCGTCCTTACATGGACGCCTCGCTCTCTGGCGCCGGGAGGAGACGCTAGGGGCCAAATGTGTGTGATGAGATAGAGAGGGATTGAGAGAAAGGGTGTGTGTTTGTGTGTGTGTGCGCACGTGTGCAGGAAACCATGCCAGATCCCTAGCACCTCACCTCATTCATATTGACGGCCCACGGCATTGCGGCACTGTGTGTGTCTTTGGGTTTTCTAAAGGGGTCTGTCACATTAAATGCCCTGCGCTCACTAACAGGCAATGGCTTTGCCTCTCTCTGTGTGAAGATGCTAACGTTCACACAGCACACACTCACTCAGTGAATTCACAACCACTCATACACACACACACACACACATAAACACTCATAGTGCATAATCACGCGTACACACACACTCATTGCCACTTATATGTACACTCATAAACAACACCACACACAGCCATTAACGCATCACCTCTAATCACGTCATTCTCTCTGTCTCTCCTTCCCTCTCCAGCTCTCCCCTCCCTCCCCCCCTCTCATCTCTCTCCTTCAATTCCCTCTCCAGCTCTCCCCTCCCTCCTTCCCTCTCCATCTCTCTCTACCTCCTTCCCTCTCATCTCTCTCCTTCAATTCCCTCTCCAGCTCTACCCTCCCTCCTTCCCTCTCATCTCTCTCCTTCAATTCCCTCTCCAGCTCTCCCCTCCCTCCTTCCCTCCCCATCTCTCTCCATCTCCTTCCCTCTCATTTCCCTCTCCATCTCTCCCTCCCTCCCTCTCCATCTCTCACTACCTCCTACCCTCTCCATCTCTCTCTACCTCCTTCCCTCTCATCTCCCTCCTTCCTTCCCTCTCCAGCTCTCCCCTCCCTCCTTCCCTCTCCATCTCTCTCTACCTCCTTCCCTCTCATCTCCCTCCTTCCTTCCCTCTCCAGCTCTCCCCTCCCTCCTTCCCTCTCCATCTCTCTCTACCTCCTTCCCTCATCTCCCTCCTTCCTTCCCTCTCCAGCTCTCCCCTCCTTCCTTCCTTCCCTCTCCATCTCGCTCTACCTCCTTCCCTCTCATCTCCCTCCTTCCTTCCCTCTCCAACTCTCCCTCCTTCCTTCCCTCTCCAACTCTCCCTCTCTCCTTACCTCTCCATCTCTCCATCTCTCCCTCCTTCCCTCTCCATCTCTCTCTACCTCCTTCCCTCTCCAGCTCTCCCTCCTTCCTTCCCTCTCCATCTCTCACTCCTTCCTTTGCTCTCCATCTCTCCTTCCCTCTCTGTCCCTCGCTCCCTCCGTACCTCACCCTCTCCCATCGCACTTGCTCCTCCACTTTCTCCCTCAAACTCAACCCACTCACTCTCTCCCTTTCCTTTCTCACTCGCTCATGACATTTTCCACCGTCCCACTTCCTCTCCTCGCTCACCAACTCCCCATTCACTTTCTTACATTCTTTCTCTCTTCCCTGCTCCTTGTCTATCAGCAGGGTAAGGGGGGTTTCCTCCAGATCCTCCACAGGTACATGGAGGTCCACGGGACGGTGTACTACGAGACCCAGCGCCCCCCCGAGGTGCCTGCCTACGTCAAGAACCACGGCCTGCTGCCCCAGCACGAGCTGCAGACGCTGCTCCGCAAGGCCAAGGTACTGGAACACACACACACTAGACAATACACAACATACACAAGAGGTAACACACTACAGATGTGGGATCTTAATTGGATCATCCTGTTGCAGGATAATTTTCCTGCAATGCAGGAAATGTAAATGTATTTGAGGTTTAAAAAGGCTTCTTAAGTTTGTCATTTCCACTTTGAAATTCAGACTTGATTTTCAGTTACGGAAAATGTGTCAACCCCAACAAACAATGTCCATTCATTATAATCCTCATAATAATTCATATTTCCTGTTGCTGCAGGATTCTTTTCCTGCTGGAGCAAACTGGCTCAAATTAAGATCCTAGATCTGTACGTGCGCAAACACATTCAGGCACCATGCACGCACACATAATACACACACACACACACACACACGTTCCACACACACTACTGTTGCACCAGCACTAACCACAACAGCATCTACGCAAGGCCAACACACAGTTACCTTCCAGTCCCTGGTATATCTGTAAATGGCAGCATTTTCAATTTGCAAGAATTAATAAAATAACTGATGGTTATCCTAACTACTATCATCTTCGTCTCCTCCACCAGCTCTTCATCGGGTTTGGTTTCCCCTACGAAGGGCCCGCCCCTCTGGAGGCCATAGCCAATGGGTGCATCTACCTGCAGCCCAAGTTCCACCCACCCCACAGCTCGCTCAATCACGAGTTCTTCAGAGGCAAGCCAACGTCTAGAGAGGTGAGCTCCCATTGGTCAACACGGTATCTAGTACTGTACCACTCTTCAATTTAAAATTAACAAACTACCAACATTCCCGATTGTACACCAAATGTGCCACTTATACATCACAGAATGTTGCTTTAAACTGGAATGTTCTACTACTTCTATACTCCACCCCTCTCAGGTGTCGTCCCAGCACCCGTATGCAGAGCAGTACATCGGGCGGCCCCACGTCATGACAGTAGACTACAACAACTCTCAGGAGTTTGACGCCGCCATCAGAGAGATCATGAGTACCAAGGTACAGTTATTTCATTATGTATTTCTTGACTCATTGTTTTCTTTGGTAGTGACCAAACACACTATGTTGCACCAGGGAAGGATTGTACAACCATATAACGAGTCTGACGAGCCCGACGCGAACGATATACTGCTTTCTCAGGAACAGGCCCAGATCCCCGTGATTTGCGTGAAGAGGAGGCGGAGAAAAAGGCGTCAAAGGGCGGGCTGCCTTCTGAGAATTCGTAGGCGATCGAATTAACCCCACTTCCTTCCATTCTGCTAGCAAACGTGCAATCTTTGGAGAATAAAATCGATGACGTACGCGCAAGATTAAACTACCAACGAGACATTCAAAACTCTAATATCTTATGCATGGCTGAATGACGACACTATCGACATACAGCTGGCTGGTTATATGCTGTACCGGCAGGATAGAACAGTGGCGTCTGGTAAGACAAGGAGCAGCGGAATATGTATTTTTGTAAATAACAGCTGGTGCACAAGCTATTGCTCGCCTGAGGGAGAGTATCTCATGATAAGCTGTAGACCACACTATCTACCGAAAGAGTTTTCATCTGTATTTTTCATAGCTGTTTACATGCCACCACAGTCAGAGGCTGGCACTAAGACAGCATTGAATGAGCTGTATTCCGCCATAAGCAAACAAGAAAACGCTCACCCAGAGGCGGCGCTCCTAGTAGCCGGGGACTTTAATGCAGGGAAACTTAAATCCGCTTTACCAAATTTCTATCAGCCTGTTAAATGCGCAACCAGAGGAAAAAGAACTATGGACCATCTATACTCCACACACAGAGACGCATACAAAGCTCTACCTCGTCTTCCATTTGGCAAATCTCACCATAATTCTATACTCCTGATTCCCGCTTACAAGCAAAAATTAAAGCAGTGACTAGATCAATAAAAAAGTGGTCAGATGAAGGAGATGCTAAGCTACAGGACTGTTTTGCTAGCACAGACTGTAATATGTTCCGGGATTCCTCCGATAGCATTGAAGAGTACACCACATCAGTCACTTGCTTCATCAATAAGTGCATCGATGACGTCGTCCCCACAGTGTCCTTACGTACTGTACATACCCCAACCAGAAGCCATGGATTACAGGCAATATCCGCACTGAGCTAAAGGCTAGAGCTGCCGCTTTCAAGGAGTGGGACTCTAACCGGGAAGCTTATAACAAACCCGCTATGCCCACCAACGAACCATCAAACAGACAAAGCATCAATACAGGACTAAGATCGAATCGTACTACACCGGATCTGATGCTCGTCGGATGTGGCAGGGCTTGCAAACCATGACAGACTACAAATTGAAGCAAAGTCGAGAGCTGCCCAATGACACGACCCTACCAGACGAGCTAAACTACTTCTATGCTCACTTCGAGGCAAATAACACTGAGACGTGCATGAGCGCACCAGCTGTTCCGGAAGACTGTGTGATCACGCTCTCTGCAGCCGATGTGACTAAGACCTTTAAACAGGTCAGCATTCACAAGGCCACAGGGCCAGACAAATTACCAGAACGTGTACTGCGAGCATGTGCTGACCAACTGGCAAGTATCTTCACTGACATTTTTAACCTCTCCTTGTCTGAATCTGTAATACCAACACGTTTTAAGCAGACCACCATAGTGCCTGTGCCCAAGAACACTAAGGTAACCTGCCTAAATGACTACCAACCCGTAGAACTCACGTCTGTAATCATGAAATGCTTTGAAAGGCTAATTATGGCTCACAACAACACCATTATCCCAGAAACCCTAGACCCACTCCAATTTGCATACCGCCCCAACAGATCCACAGATGATGCAATCTCTATTGCACTCCACACTGCCCTTTCCCACCTGGACAAAAGAAACACCTATGCGAGAATGCTATTCATTGACTACAGCTCAGCATTCAACACCATAGTGCCCTCAAAACTCATCAATAAGCTAAGGACCCTGGGACTAAACACCTCCCTCTGCATCTGGATCCTGGACTTCCTGACGGGCCGCCCCCAGGTGGTAAGGGTAGGTAACAACACATCCACCACGCTGATCCTCAACACAGGGGCCCCTCAGGGGTGCGTGCTCAGCCCCATCCTGTACTCCCTGTTCACTCATGACTGCACGGCCAGGCACGACTCCAACACCATCATTAAGTTTGCCGATGACACGACAGTGGAAGGCCTGATCACTGACAACGACGAGACAGCTCCATATGGAGAAGCACCATCTGCAATGATTTAACCTAGGACAGTGGTGTATGCTACTGGGAAACAGTGTGTCCACAGCCAAGGAGTAATTAGCAGTAAATGTGGCTTAATGGGAATCTGCAGTCAGCTTGAGGCTACAGGGAGTGTGAGAGGTTGAGAGAAATTGAGCAAGAGGTCAAACATGCCGATTAAAATGCCTCTATAAGGCTGTGTTGTTTGTGTGTGTGTGATTTTGTGTCTGTGTGTCTCTAAATGTGTGTGTGTGTGTTCTCCACTCTCCTGCTGTCTGCTGTGTCTTGTCAGACATGTCATGGCTTAGTGCCCCGGAGCTTACTGTCTGTCTGTCTGTCTGTCTGTCTGTCTGTCTGTCTGTCTCTCCACTGAAAGATGGCTGCCCTGTCTGTCTGTCTGTCTCTCCACTGAAAGATGGCTGCCCTGTCTGTCTGTCATTCCACTGAGAGATGGCTGCCCTGTCTGTTTATCCATGTGTCTGTCTGTCTGCCTGTCTGTCACTCCAGTGATAGATGGCTGATGGGCCACTTCACCCCTCACTGGAGACTGCACACTCCCCCTGTTTGTCTGTGGGCTGGCTCTCTGTCCAGGGCGGCTCCACATGCTCAGCCATGCAGACCAAGCAATCTCTTCTGGCTGACACTTCTTCATGTTCACATAAATCCATATCCATTTCTCTTTCTATGTCTCTCTCTTGCTCTGTCTCTCTCTTTCACTCTCTCTCTCTCCTCTCTCTCTGTTCCCCCTTTCTCATTGTGTCCATCCCACTGACCTGTTGTTTTCATATTTATTCCTCTTTAATAAAAGGGAGGAAGGGAGGGAGGGAGGGCTTGAGGGAGGGAGGAAATGAGGGAGGTCAAGACTGTGCCTCTCTCTGCTTAGACCAAAGCAAATGTTGTGAGGCATATTTCTGTGCTAGTTTATATACATGATTCATAAAGTGTTATGTTTTGATCAGATTTGTGATGTGTAACTTTTTTCATACATCCTCTCTACACATTTGCTGTTCTTTATTTGAAATTGGAAAAGTCCGATTTTACATGCAGTTAAACATTTTGTATTAAAACAATGATTTACTGAGTGATGTAACGTTTACAAGTGAGATTTGGAACATTAGATACGTGATCTACTGTTAAAACTGGAGGGAATACATTCTTAATATGTAGTCTGTACTTTCAGGCTCCACGTATTCCTAATGGAAAAGTTTAACATAACTATTTGTGCTTAATCCAAAATGTATTTCCTTGAAATATTACAACATATTATCAGAGACACTTGGTTCCAAAGGGACATCCAGTTAAGTAATACTGTATTCAGTCGCTCGTGCTAAAAAGAAAACACACAATCCTGGTATTATAATAATAATCATTTTATAATAATTTGTATTTTATCTAACCTTTATTTAACTAGGCAAACCAGTTAAGAACAAATTCTTATTTACAATGATGGTCTACCAAAAGGCAAAAGGCCTCCTGCGTGGAAGGGGGCTGGGATTATAAATTCAAAATAAAGAAAAGGACAAGAGAGACAACACAACACTAGATAA
Organism: Salvelinus fontinalis; assembly: GCF_029448725.1. Lineage (NCBI taxonomy): Eukaryota > Metazoa > Chordata > Actinopteri > Salmoniformes > Salmonidae > Salvelinus > Salvelinus fontinalis. The sequence goes on along the minus strand of NC_074704.1, from coordinate 21,426,156 downwards.
AGAGAGACCAAAGACAACAACATAGCAAGGCAGCAACACATGACAACACAGCATGGCAGCAACACAACATGGTACAAACATTATTGGGCACAGACAACAACACAAAGGGCAAGAAGGTAGAGACAACAATACATCACACAAAGCAGCCACAACTGTCAGTAAGAGTGTCCAAGAGATTGAGATAAAGTGTCCAGTCTGAGTGTTTGTTGCAGCTCGTTCCAGTCGCTAGCTGCAGCGAACTGAAAAGACGGCGACCCAGGGATGTGTGTGCTTTGGGGACCTTTAACAGAATGTGACTGGCAGAACAGGTGTTGTATGTGGAGGAGGAGGGCTGCAGTAGATATCTCAGATAGGGGGGAGTGAGGCCTAAGAGGGTTTTATAAATAAGCATCAACCAGTGGGTCTTGCGACGGGTATACAGAGATGACCAGTTTACAGAAGAGTATAGAGTGCAGTGATGTGTTCTATAAGGAGCATTGGTGGCAAATCTGATGGCTGAATGGTAAATAACATCTAGCCACTCGAGAGCACCCTTACCTGACATTCTATAAATGATGTCTCCATAATCTAGCATGGGAAGGATGGTCATCTGAATCAGGGTTAGTTTGGCAGCTGGGGTGAAAGAGGAGAGATTAAGATAGAGGAAACCAAGTCTAGATTTAACTTTAGCCTGCAGCTTTGCTATGTGCTGAGAGGACAGTGTACCGTCTAGCCATACTCCCAAGTACTTGTAGAGGTGACTACCTCAAGCTTTAAACTCTCAGAGGTAGTAATCACACCTGTGGGGAGAGGGGCATTCTTCTTACCAAGCCACGTGACTTTTGGAGGTGTTCAGAACAAAGTTAAGGGTAGAGCAAGCTTGTTGGACACTAAAAAAGCGTTGTTGTTGAGCATTTAACACAAAATCCGGGGAGCGGACAGCTGAGTATAAGACTGTATCATCTGCAAATAAATGGATGAGAGAGCTTCCTACTACCTGAGCTATGTTGTTTATGTTAATTGAGAAGAGCGTGGGGCCTAGGATTGAGCCTTGAGGTACTCCCTTGGTGACAGGCAGTGGCTGAGACAGCAGATTTTCTGACTTTATACACTGCACTCTTTTTTGAGAGGTTGTTGCAAACCAAAGACCCCTCAGAGACACCAATACTCCTTAGCCGGTCCACAAGAATGGAATGGTCTACCGTATCCAAAGCTTTGGCCAAGTCAATAAAGATAGCTAAATACTTCAACCAACTGAGCAGTCGGATCCACATTGTTACATGGTCCTAATAAATTACAATGGGGAACTAAAATATAAGACAATCTGTTTCCGTTTTCAGATCATTTTTGCAATTTCCATTTAGATCAGGAAGCTCGTTTCCAGTTAGTTTATTGAGTTTAGTTTCATTTACAGTTTCAAGTCGGTATGTGGGTGTGTTTTGCCTCAGCTAGAGAGAGAAATAATTTGTATTTTGATTAATTACAGCAATGTTGATATTCTTTAATCCGACAACTCAACGGTGAGCCTTTTGTTGAATAGCTATGAACGTCTATGCAAATGAATAGCTATGCAAACGAGTGCGTCCCAATGCATCCTATACCCTACATGCCTCCAGAAGGACCCATCGGGCTTTGATCAAAAGCAGTGCACTATGTAGGGACTAGGCTGCCATTTGGGACACAACAAAATGACTTACACACAAGTCACCCACTGCAATTAAGCCAAACCCACTTCAAAATGGCCACGTTGCTTCTCAAATGGCACCCTATGGGCCCTGGTCAAAAGTAGTGCACTATGTAAGGAATTAGGTGTCATTTGTGACACAGGACATGTTTATTTGTTGTGATTAATGGGTAGAATTGGCTATTTATTGCAATGGGATGAACGATGGGGAAACAGGCCAAACAATATGGAAATTTGGAAAATATGGTCATTTAGTGGTGTTATGCTGGTTGCCTAGCAACGCATTCTGTGGAAATGTTCTGATCTGTGGGAATGTGGGTGTGTGTCTTTGCAGGTCGAGCCATACCTACCCTATGAGTACACCTGCGAGGGAATGCTGGAGAGGGTACATGCCTACATACAGCATCAGGTAGGTTCACCGTGCACACACACACACACATACATACATGCAGGCACTCAACCGTGTCTGTTTGTCCCAAAACATATTATCATAAATGCCTTCCTACCACACACACTAACTCGCCTCTGTCTGTAATCAACCTGGAGAGCTCACTAATCAACACTGATTCTCATTGTGGACTAGACCCGGGTTTCCCAAACCCGGTCCCCTACCCCCGGTTTCACGTTATGGTTTCACCCTAGCACTAACAGCTGATTCAAATCATCAAAGCTTGATGATGCGTTGGTTGAATCAGGTTGAATCAGCTGTGAAGTGCTGGGGAAAAAAACAAAATGTGTACCCGGGGGGGTGCTCTTGTGTGTTTCTGTGCAATAGCCTACTATTTGTGTAAATACACGGTCCTTGACATTATTTTTACTCAAGTCATTTAGCGGACGCTGTTATTCAGAGCGACTTAGCGCGTGCATATCGTTTCGTGCTGGTCCCCCGTGGGAATCGAACCCACATCCCTGGCGTTGCAAGCACCATGCTCTACCAACTGAGCCACACAGGACCACTGCCATGCTAGTCATTAATCTAATGTTACTATGTAATACATGTTTATTGGGTCATTGTTAGATACAGTCCCGTATCCCGTTCTATCGTACTCTGAAAATATCTCTTCAGCCCCGTGTATTTATCTACTGTGTAGAATATTCATAACCTCTCTGTTTCCATTACAGAACCATCCCCGTGTTTATCTTCCTCAGTGTGTTTAAATAAAGTTCCTGTGTGTGTTTACTCTTCGGCTGCGTATTCCCCTCTAACCGGGGACGGTGTCAGTGGGTCACAAACCAGTGAAATACATCGAGCCGGGTCACTCTTATTCGCTGACTCATCTCAGACCTTAGTAGGGCCGACACGGACAGAACTGTCACGATCAGACTCTGATATTTTTGCTCTAATCTGTTTAATGTGTCTGACAAATTGCCAGTCAGAACTGCTATTAAAACGGTCGGGCTGATATGTCAAAACGGTTCTCTTTCATGTTTCGAAACGAGTTATCTCTCTGGTGCTGTTGGACCCAGATGAGTTTTGTCAGGGAATAGGTGAAGGATTGATGGGAGATTATTTAGAGTGATGTGCAGTATAGAGGAGGTTCGAGAAACGGCTGTTTATTTTGTATTTCTGTCCCGCGATGCCCTGAAGTGTTTGGAAATGTAGATTTATTCACAGCTAAAGGCAAAAGTGTCAGCGGGCTTTGATTTGTGTTGGCTTTCATGTTTGTATAGTGTGGGAGTGACAATTCGTGCATGTGGATGTGCGTAGCTAACTTGGCGTCTGTGCGTGCATTTGCACCGTCAACAAAAATACCACATTCTGTATAATGGAATCTCGGCACCCAGAAACAAATCTCCTGTGCGTGGTAGCACGAGAGACTACCTATGTGTTGTTCAACATCCCCTTCCCCTCTCTCTCCTCTCCCTCCAGGACTTCTGCGCCCCAGAGGCCCCCTTCCCTCCGGCCAACTCCTCCTCCTCCAAGCTGGGTCTTAGTAGTCCGGCTAGCCCTGGGCCTCAATTTGTCCTGCTGCCCAACTCCAGTGCCCTAACCTGGGCCCCCAACGCCAACGCCCCCCCTGCCTGGCCCCCCCTCAGCTCCCTGAGGCTGCTGGCGTCCCAGGAGGGCCAGTCGTGTGTGGAGGCGTGCCAGCGTGACAACCTGGTGTGTGAGCCAGCGTTGTTCCGCTTCGTCAATAACAGGGAGGCCCTCCGCGGGTGAGTGGCACCTTGGCACACCTGTCTTCCCGTGAAGCCGTATTCGTACACACACACACACACACCACACACACACACACACACACACACACACACACACACACACACACACACACACACACACACACACACACACACACACATTGGACATACGTTTCTAACAGCCACACACACACACACACACACACACACACACACACACACACACACACACACACACACACACACACATTGGACATACGTTTCTAACAGCCACACACACACACATATGCAGACATTCGAAACACACAATCACTACACGTCACTAACAATCATACAAACATGCACAATGCTCTCTGACCTCTGTAACCACCCCACCACTCAAATGTTACCATACAGTGGTTAGTTCCCTAAGGGCTGTCTGTGGGCGTAATACTCAACCAGCTACAGCAAGGATGTCAGGTTCAAAGTCTTCTCAGCGATGTCAGGTGTTTTGTCGGCGCCATCTAGAGATCTGTAGTGACAGAGGAAGACGATAAGAGTGTCACAGCAACGTCAACTCTTCCTCCTCTTATCTTTCCCTTTCACCTTGTCTTTCTCTTCATCACCCATCCTGCTCGACGTATTTTTCCTTTCTTTATCTTGGGTTCCTTTTTAACTTCATGCCTGTCTGTGTCTCTGTCTGTGTCTCTGTCTGTGTCTGTGTCTCTGTCTGTGTCTCTGTCTGTGTCTCTGTCTGCGTCTGCGTCTCTGTCTCTGTCTGCGTCTGCGTCTCTGTCTGCGTCTCTGTCTGCGTCTCTCTCTCTCTGTTTCTCCGTCTGTCTCTCTCTGTGTCTGCGTCTCTGTCTGCGTCTCTGTCTGCGTCTCTGTCTGCGTCTCTGTCTGCGTCTCTGTCTGCGTCTCTCTCTCTCTGTTTCTCCGTCTGTCTCTCTCTGTGTCTGTGTCTCTGTCTGCGTCTCTGTCTGCGTCTCTGTCTGCGTCTCTCTCTCTCTGTTTCTCCATCTGTCTCTCTCTGTGTCTGCGTCTCTGTCTGCGTCTCTGTCTGCGTCTCTCTCTCTCTGTTTCTCCGTCTGTCTCTCTCTGTGTCTGTGTCTCTGTCTGCGTCTCTGTCTGTGTCTCTGTCTGCGTCTCTGTCTGCGTCTCTGTCTCTGTCTGCGTCTCTGTCTGCGTCTCTCTCTCTCTGTTTCTCCGTCTGTCTCTCTCTGTGTCTGTGTCTCTGTCTGTGTCTCTGTCTGCGTCTCTGTCTGCGTCTCTGTCTGCGTCTCTGTCTGCGTCTCTGTCTGCGTCTCTCTCTCTCTGTTTCTCCGTCTGTCTCTCTCTGTGTCTCTGTCTGCGTCTCTGTCTGCGTCTCTGTCTGCGTCTCTGTCTGCGTCTCTCTCTCTCTGTTTCTCCGTCTGTCTCTCCCTGTGTCTGTGTCTCTGTCTGCGTCTCTGTCTGCATCTCTGTCTGCGTCTCTGTCTGCGTCTCTCTCTCTCTGTTTCTCCGTCTGTCTCTCTCTGTGTCTGTGTCTCTGTCTGCGCCTCTGTCTGCGTCTCTGTCTGTGTCTCTGTCTGCGTCTCTGTCTGCGTCTCTCTCTCTCTGTTTCTCCATCTGTCTCTCTCTGTGTCTGTGTCTCTGTCTGCGTCTCTGTCTGCGTCTCTCTCTCTCTGTTTCTCCATCTGTCTCTCTCTGTGTCTGCGTCTCTGTCTGCGTCTCTGTCTGCGTCTCTGTCTGCGTCTCTCTCTCTCTGTTTCTCCGTCTGTCTCTCTCTGTGTCTGCGTCTCTGTCTGCGTCTCTGTCTGCGTCTCTGTCTGCGTCTCTCTCTCTCTCTGTTTCTCCGTCTGTCTCTCTCTGTGTCTGTGTCTCTGTCTGCGTCTCTGTCTGTGTCTCTGTCTGCGTCTCTGTCTGCGTCTCTGTCTCTGTCTGCGTCTCTGTCTGCGTCTCTCTCTCTCTGTTTCTCCGTCTGTCTCTCTCTGTGTCTGTGTCTCTGTCTGCGTCTCTGTCTGCGTCTCTGTCTGCGTCTCTGTCTGCGTCTCTGTCTGCGTCTCTGTCTGCGTCTCTCTCTCTCTGTTTCTCCGTCTGTCTCTCTCTGTGTCTCTGTCTGCGTCTCTGTCTGCGTCTCTGTCTGCGTCTCTGTCTGCGTCTCTCTCTCTCTGTTTCTCCGTCTGTCTCTCCCTGTGTCTGTGTCTCTGTCTGCGTCTCTGTCTGCGTCTCTGTCTGCATCTCTGTCTGCGTCTCTGTCTGCGTCTCTCTCTCTCTGTTTCTCCGTCTGTCTCTCTCTGTGTCTGTGTCTCTGTCTGCGTCTCTGTCTGCGTCTCTGTCTGCGTCTTTGTCTGCGTCTCTCTCTGCGTCTCTCTCTCTCTGTTTCTCCGTCTGTTTCTCTCTCTCTCCCCCTCGGTTCCCCGTTCCATCTCTTCCCCCTTTTCGTCCTCCTCCTCCCCTCTTGGACTCTCTTTCTCTCTCTCTTTCTCTCTGTATCGCTCAATCAAACACCCTCTATGCATCACCCCATCTCCCTCCCTTCATCAAACATTCCACCCCCCTCCCCCCACCAGGTTAGAGGTGCAGTGTGAGGTGGTGGAGGCGGAGGTCAACCACGTGTTCCCGGCCTTCTCCGTCCTACGCCGGGAGTGCGGCCTCCAGAAGGACCCCCTCCTCTACAGCTGTGCCGGCCTCAGCCCCAAGTACCGCCGCCTCTGCCCCTGCCGGGACTACCGCCGCGGCCAGGTTGCCCTCTGCCGAGACTGCTTATGAGGAGGGGCCAGGAGTTTTTCCAATGAATGCCTAACCCAGCTAAGTGGCTTGGAACAACTCCAGACGCTCTAGCTATAGCCTATGAATTGTAGACTATAAACTATGGACTATGAAATGAACCGGCCCTGGTTATGATGCTAGGAGAGGGGGTGGCTAAAGCAGAAGGACCCCCCGACTGGAAGACGTGGTTTGAGCTATCCTGTCCCATAGTCACCCCCCCCCCCCCCCCACCCATCCTTCCTTGGTTACTAAATGGACAAAAAAAAATCTGATATGAGCCTATGGATGGTTTGCCTCAAAGCTCCTCACTGGCCTAAGAGAGATGTGCTGGACTATACTGCAACGAGTATAACCGTTCACCATGTGGCCACAGCAATACACAGTAATAGAGAAACGGCTATATTGCCATCTAGCTAGCTACCTAACTATTACCTAGAGGAGACCCACTGACCGGAAGATCATTGATTTGCTGCTACAATATCAATAATTTGACTTTAACCCTCCAAAACCAGGGAGTTAAGAGAGTAATTGACCCGGGGGAGAAAACGTGTCCTAGAAAACGGGACCTTTGAGTGGAACGCCAACTTCGGGTCAATAACCAATCTCCTCTCCCCTCCTCTCTTTGGCGCTGCGCTTTGACAATGGATGATGGACACTCACACTCTCTCCCTAGACTCTCTCCTCCTTTTAAAGATGAAATGTTTCTTTTGTGCGACTAAGATAACCCTGACTGCCAACGGAGTCAATGCAATCAGCTCTGTTGCGCTAAAACGGACTAAAACAGATTAAAGCTTATTTTTGAATAAAGCAAACGTTTTGACCTCTGCTACTGCGAGAACAGAGGATTTTTTGAGAACCTTTCGGCGGTTTTGTGACGGAAATAAAAAATAAAAACGGAAAGTTAAAACGAGATCAAAGCGTCACTGTCGTTTTGTTGTCGGTCTTGTCATGGCTCGTAAATATTTTGGTTTCTTTCATCTCCGGCCACTCATTTACCATTTCCCTCCTGTCCTCCCCTGCCCATCCATCCACGAGAGAGAGAGATATAAGAGATGTTTGATCTTCCACTCCTCCACAGCCAGAAGCAGGGGATGAGACTGTCGATATGTTGCGTTGGAGGGGGGAGGAAATCAGATATCTGTTCTGGTTTTCCAGACCAGACATGCACTTCTGAGGCCAGCGTTCACAACACTTGTGCTTACCTTGGGAAGTGAGTGGGTGATCCAACATGACCCTTAATGTACCAGTCCAATGCTCATAGTAGGATAGTAACTGGCCTCTACTAAGAAGCAGAATATGAAACTGTACACACTGTACATACAATTATACCTTACAAGTCTATGGAGTCTTGGAGCGAACTGTTTTTACGCCAAGTAGGAATCCTTTGGGAGAGTGCAATGGTTTTCCTCTGATAGGTCTATGAAGGTTGACATCTATGGTAGTGACGATAGTGGTCCATAACAGTGGATGTCTATGGTATTGGATGTACTGTCAGATGTACTGTGTGTTGTAGGGGGTATAATCTTCATAGTGAATATTGATTGCTGTGTACTATATATCTATTGAAGCATTGGCTTGAAGCGTTAGTTGACAGCTCTGTTTCTGCTCCGGGTCAGTATTCCAGTGAATGAAGTAGAATATAATGAATAATATATCATCAGAGTGAAGGCCATGCAGAATTCCCCATTGGCCTGAAAGGGAATAAGATAGCATTATTTAAAGCTCTCTCTGTTTTCAATTTCATATAGCCCATGGGCCAATGAATCATTTTTATCCAGGAGTTCATCTCTTGGAGCTCGATATATACAAGAGTAATGAAAAGACACTTAGCTGTACTTTGCTGAAAGATAGGAGTTTGAATGAAAGCCTAATCCTACTGTTCCAAGGGGTCATAATGCCATTTCTCAACAGACAGAACTGTTATGTCATTTTATTAGCATTACTTGTGATTAAGTCATTATATAATTAGCACAGTGATTTATTCCCCAGACAGTGAAAGGTTAATTAACTATTTTGTCTCAGTATCTGCATATTGCGGCGCGTGTGTGTGTGTGTGTGTGTGTGTGTGTGTGTGTGTGTGTGTGTGTGTGTGTGTGTGTGTGTGTGTGTGTGTGTGTGTGTGTGTGTGTGTGTGTGTGTGTGTGTGTGTATAAATGAATGTGTGTGTGAGTATGGATACGTTTGGGAGGTACACACATACACTTCTGAGCATCACGTGAGTCCCTGAAACAGGATGGGCCAGAGAGATTTATCACGATCGTTATTTATTCATCTGAGAAAATAAACACACGTTCATTCTCTCTTCTTCTCTCCATCCCCGTCTCTTTCTCTTCCTCCATCTCATAGGGTGACGTTCAAAGTTTATACAGTGAGGTCATCTCTTCTAATTGGCCTGAGTTGCTGATATTTGCATAAATGTTGCCTAAGAGAGACACTGGACTGTTCTGAAACAAGGATGCCCGTTCACCATGTGGTCCTGGTACTCCAGCAGGAAGTCAGAGCAGACTTGGTGAAGATGATATCACACTTGAATGTTATCTTTGCTACCTAACTCTTAGCTACTGGAAATAACCCACCAGAAGATCATTCATTTGCTGCTACAATATCAACAACAACAAAAATACTTTAACCCACCACTACCAGGGAGTTAAGAGAGAAATCGACCCGGGGTAGATAACAGGTGACACATCGTGTGTCAAACTCCTAGAAAACATGACCGTTGAGTGGAATGCCACCTTTGGGTCAACAACCCTCTCATCTCACCTCCTCTCTTTGGCAGTGTGCTTTGACTATGGATGATGGACACTCAGACATTCTCCCTAGACGCTTTCCTAATTTCAAAGTTTATACAGTGGGTCTGCGTCCCAATTCTCTATATATTGCTCTACTTTTGAACAGAGTCCTATGGGCCCTAGTCAAAAGTAGTACACTAAATAGGGAATCGTGGGCCATTTAGGACTTAGACAGGGGGATCTTCAGCAGCCGCATTTCATATTTTTTTATAGGCCCTATCTAAAAGCTATGCAAGCAAATAGTACTCATCAAGGACACATTGTGTGTGTGTGTGTGTGTGTGTGTGTGTGTGTGTGTGTGTGTGTGTGTGTGTGTGTGTGTGTGTGTGTGTGTGTGTGTGTGTGTGTGTGTGTGTGTGTGTGTGTGTGTGTGTGTGTGTGTGTGTGTGTGTGTGTGTGTGTGTGTGTGTGTGTGTGTGTGTGTGTCCTTGAGCAAGGAAGATATGCCACAGTGTGTGAACATTAAAAGTTATCTTACTAAGATGCCCGGTGGCAACTTTAAATACTCCATTTGCAGCTCGTCAGAGATTTCAGATTGTAGTCCATTTTCAACAAAGGCAATACCATCCACATAATGTCGAGAGCCAGCATCAATGTCATGCCTGTAAGCTAGTAAAGGAAAAAGATTGAATGGCACACGCCACAGAATACTCCAGGTCTCAAATATGAGAGTTGGCTAGCTTGAATGTGATGGAGATAAACTTTCTAGGGTGACTTCCTCAATGGGGTGTGATACATCTCTAGCAGTGACGGTCAGTGCCGTTGAAGATGAGGGAGGACGATTGTTTTTCATGAACATGGCCTTATTTATTTCACAGCATATTGGATGACTGTCATTCATATTCCATTCACCCAGTTCAATGTAACATTGATAGGTTTAGGCTACATGATACTCAAATTTTCACTATACCCATCATGAGATTGCTACAAGCTAGTCTATGAATGAAAGTTTACAACGTAAGTGCGCACAGGTCGAGAGACAAATTTGAGGTGACAGATAGTGACATTCAGTACTGCCTTGCACACTCTTGCATCTAGCTGATATAAGGTATTATCATTAGTCCAAAAGTTTCAAACGAGAGTTTCTATTGGACAAATTCAGGTATGTTTATTCCCGTTTTGTTACGTTTGCTTCCGTTTAAGAAATGTTTTTCAACAGAATCAGCGGAATGAATACACTCCTGATCACGCGTAAACACAGTTCACTTTAATAGCAGCCATGTTGTATTCCTTCTCGCATCTATGCGATCTCCTTCTCTCACCTCTTCCCTTCGCTTGTGGACTTCAATGCACAACACATCAGCTGTATGTGACCAGGCGGAAAAACCTTTCCAGACCAAACCGCTAAACAAGGCCTACATCGTTGTCACCATATTAGCTAAAGTAACGTCATAGTCAGCATAGCTAATAGAACTAACGCGTTAGTAAAGCTGCTACATTCATGCAGTAACTTTACAGTGTACAGTGAGTAAGCAGTTACACCGGCAGGCCCCGGTGGCAATAAATTAGTAAAACCTTGACTTGGAAGAGTTCCAGTGTTGTGTTGGATAGTGATAGCCAGCTAGCTAACACAGCATCCCTCTGTTTGAGCAGGGTGTTTCAGTAGGCTAAACTAGCCAGCTGCATTTGCTAGCTAAGTAAGTGAAACAGAAAGTTACAAAAAATACACTCTTTCTCTCTTGATTCTCCTTCATTTTGGAATAAATGAATGGTTCAAAACTGTTCAACTAATTGTCATTCACTCTCTTTCAGTCAACTACTCACCACATTTTATGCACTGCAGTGCTAGCTAGCTGTAGCTGATGCTTTCAGTTCTAGATGAATTCTCTGATCCTTTGATTGGGTGGACAACATGTCAGTTCATGCTGCAATAGCTCTGATAGGTTGCAGGGCATCCTCCGGAAGTTGTCATAATTACTGTGTAAGTCTGTGGAAGGGGGTGAGAACCATGAGCCTCCTAGGTTTTTTATTGAAGTCAATGTACGCAGAGGACAGATGCTAGCTGTCCTTTGGCTACACCATTGTGTTACCCTACAGAGTGCTGTTGAGGCTACTGTAGACCTTCTTTGCAAAATAGTGTGTTTTATTCAATTATTTGGTGACGTGATTATATTTAGTATAGTTTTATCTAAAAAAGGATAACTTTTTATGAAATTCACTGAGGATGGCCCTCCCCTTCCTCCTCCAAGGAGCCTCCACTGATCTCTAGATGGAAATATTCATCACATCAAAGCTTTAGACGGTGAGATAATTCTTATCTATGGAAGCAGGGCTATGGTGAGTAACAGCAGCGCCTTAGCATTCACAATGGATTATATGCTGTTCATCATATCTTCTGGCGACTTCGCCAAGGAACGTTACAGTAGCTTTATCCACAATGGATGGCATGTCTTCATTTCGGAAGTGACTAGAATATAAAATGAGGAGAAAGAACTAAACCAGACTGAAATACTCAAACATACTGGCTCAGCTTAAAGTGGTCACCAATAATCTAGTGAGATCGCGAACCTGGATAACCTTAATAACCTTTGGCTGATGTTGGCTCAATGTTGGATTTCCAACATCCTTTCCAACATTCTCTGATATCGGGCCAACGTTTCTGTTTCGCTTCCGCAATATCGTGTTATTAACCATGGAGTCCCCAAACTAAAGACTTTTGCCAGACATCACCAGCTGTAGAGTAGAGTAGAGTATATCTATAGACAACAGCAGTAGAGTGTATATATAAAGACACCAGCGGTAGAGTATATCTATAGACACCAGCGGTAGAGTATATCTATAGACACCAGCGGTAGAGTATATCTATAGACACCAGTAGTAGAGTATATCTATAGACACCAGTAGTAGAGTATATCTATAGACACCAGTAGTAGAGTATATCTATAGACACCAGTAGTAGAGTATATCTATAGACACCAGTAGTAGAGTATATCTATAGACTCCAGTAGTAGAGTATATCTATAGACACCAGTAGGAGAGTATATCTATAGACACCAGTAGTAGAGTATATCTATAGACACCAGTAGGAGAGTATATCTATAGACACCAGCGGTAGAGTATATCTATAGACACCAGTAGTAGAGTATATCTATAGACTCCAGTAGTAGAGTATATCTATAGACACCAGCAGTAGAGTATATCTATATAGACACCAGCAGTAGAGTATATCTATAGACACCAATAGTAGAGTATATCTATAGACTCCAGTAGTAGAGTATATCTATAGACTCCAGTAGTTGAGTATATCTATAGACACCAATAGTAGAGTATATCTATAGACACCAGCAGTAGAGTATATCTATATAGACACCAGCAGTACAGTATATCTATAGACACCAGCAGTAGAGTATATCTATAGACACCAGTAGGAGAGTATATCTATAGACACCAGTAGTAGAGTATATCTATAGACACCAGCAGTAGAGTATATCTATATAGACACCAGCAGTAGAGTATATCTATAGACACCAATAGTAGAGTATATCTATAGATACCAGTAGGAGAGTATATCTATAGACACCAGTAGGAGAGTATATCTATAGACACCAGTAGGAGAGTATATCTATAGACACCAGCAGTAGAGTATATCTATAGACACCAGCAGTAGAGTATATCTATAGACACCATTTGGAGAGTATATCTATAGACACGAGTAGGAGAGTCTATCTATAGACACGAGTAGGAGTGTCTATCTATAGACACGAGTAGGAGTGTCTATCTATAGACACGAGTAGGAGAGTATATCTATAGATACCAGTAGGAGAGTATATCTATAGACACCAGTAGGAGAGTATATCTATAGACACCAGTAGGAGAGCATATCTATAGACATCAGCAGTAGAGTATATCTATAGACACCAGCAGTAGAGTATATCTATAGACACCAGCAGTAGAGTATATCTATAGACACCATTAGGAGAGTACATCTATAGACACCATTAGGAGAGTATATCTATAGACACCATTAGGAGAGTATATCTATAGACACGAGTAGGAGCGTATATCTATAGACACCATTAGGAGAGTATATCTATAGATACCAGTAGGAGAGTATATCTATAGACACCAATAGTAGAGTATATCTATAGACACAAGTAGGAGAGTATATCTATAGATACCAGTAGGAGAGTATATCTATAGACACGAGTAGGAGCGTATATCTATAGATACCAGAAGGAGATAATATCTATAGACACCAGTAGGAGAGTACAGTGCATTTGGAAAGTATTCAGACCCCTTGACTTTTTCAACAAAAAAATATGTTACAGCCTTATTCTAAAATGTTTATTCTCCCTCATCAATCTACACACAATATCACATGTCAAAGCAAAAAAACGGTTTTTAGAAATGTTTGCAAATGTGTATTAAAAAATTTGAAATATCACATTTAGATACAGTTGAAGTAGGACGTTTACATACACAGGTTTGAGTCATTAAAACTTGTTTTTCAACCACTCCACAAATGTCTTGTTAACAAACTATAGTTTTGGCAAGTCGGTTAGGACATCTACTTTGTGCATGACACAAGTCCTTTTTACAACAATTGTTTACAGACAGGTTATTTCACTTATAATTAACTGTATCACAATGCCAGTGGGTTGGAAGTTGACATACACTAAGTTGACTGTGCCTTTAAATAGCTTGAAAAATTCCAGAAAATGAAGTCATGGCTTTAGAAGCTTCTGATAGGCTAATTGACATTGTTTGAGTCAATTGGAGGTGTACCTGTGGATGTATTTCAAGACCTACCTTCAAACTCAGTGCCTCTTTGCTTGACATCATGGGAAAATCTAAAGAAATCAGCCAAGACCTCAGAAAATAAATTGTAGACTTCCACAAGTCTGGTTCATCCGTAGGAGCAATTTCCAAATGCCTGAAGGTACCACGTTCATCTGTACAAACAATAGTACGCAAGTATAAACACCATGGGACCACGCAGCCATCAAACCGCTCAGGAAAGAGACATGTTCTGTCTCCTAGAGATGAACATACTTTGGTGTGAAAACTGCAAATCAATCCCAGAACTACAGCAAAGGACCTTGTGAAGATGCTGGAGGAAACAGGTACAAAAGTATCTATATCCACAGTGAAATGAGTCCTACATCGACATAACCTGAAAGGCCGCTCAGCAAGGAAGAAGCCACTGCTCCAAAACCGCCACAAAATAGCTAGACTACGGTTTGCAACTGCACATGGGGACAAAGATCGTACTTTTTGGAGAAATATCTTCTGGTCTGGTGAAACAAAAATAGAACTGTTTGGCCATAATGACCATCATTATGTTTGGAGGAAAAAGGGGGATGCTTGCAAGCCGAAGAACACCATCCCAACCGTGAAGCACGGGGGTTGCAGTATCATGTTGTGGGGGTGCTTTTCTGCAGGAGGGACTGGTGCACTTCACAAAATAGATGGCATCATGAGGTAGGAAAATTATGTGGATATATTGAAGCAACATCTCAAGACATCAGTCAGGAAGTTAAAGCTTGGTCGCAAATGGGTCTTTCAAATGGACAATGGCTCCAAGCATACTTCCAAAGTTGTAGCAAAATGGCTTAAGGACAATAAAGTCAAGGTATTGGAGTGGCCTTCACAAAGCCCGGACCTCAAACCATAGAAAATTAGTGGGCAGAACTGAAAAAGCGTGTGCGAACAAGGAGGCCTACAAACCTGAGTCAGTTACACCAGCTCTGTCAGGAGGAATGGGCCAAAATTCCCCAACTTATTGTGGGAAGCTTGTGGAAGGCTACCCGAAACGTTTGACTCAAGTTAAACAATTTAAAGGCAATGCTACCAAATACTAAGTGAGTGTATGTGTAACGGATGTGAAATGGCTAGCTAGTTAGCGGGTACGCGCTAGTAGCATTTCAATCAGTTACGTCACTTGCTCTGAGACTTTAAGTAGGGTTGCCCCTTGCTTTGCAAGGGCCGCGGCTTTTGTGGAGCGATGGGTAACGACGCATCGTGGGTGTCAGTTGTTGATGTGTGCAGAGGGTCCCTAGTTCGCGCCCGTGTCGGGGCGAGGGGACGGTTTAAAGTTATACTGTTACATATGTAAACTTCTGACCCACTGGGAATGTGATTAAATAAATGAAAGCTGAAATAAATCATTCTCTCTACTATTATTCTGACATTTCACATTCTTAAAATAAAGTGGTGGTCCTAACTGACCTAAGAATTTGTACTAGGATTAAATGTCAGGAATTGTGAAAACTGAGTTTAAATTTATTTGGCTAAGGTTTATGTAAACTTCTGACTTCAACTGTAAGTATTCAGACCCTTTACTCAGTACTTTGTTGAAGCACCTTTCGCAGCAATTACAGCCTCAAGTTTTATTGGGGAGACACTACACGCTTGGCACACCTGTATTTCTCCCATTCTTCTATGCAGATCCTCTCAAGCTCTGTCACGTTGGATGAGGAGCGTCGCTGCACAGGTATTTCCAGGTCTCTACAGAGATGTTCGATCGGGTTCAAGTCCGGGCTTTGGCTGGGCCACTCAAGGACATTCAGAGACTTCCCAAAGCAACTCCTGTGTTGTCTTGGCTGTGTGCTTAGGGTCGTTGTCCTGTTGGAAGGTGAACCTTCGCCCCAGTCTGAGGTCCTGACCGCTCTGGAGGAGGTTTTCATCAAGAATCTCTCTGTAATTTGCTCTGTTCATCTTTCCCTAGATCCTGACTAGTCTCTCAGTCCCTGCTACTGAAAAACATCCCCAAAGCATGATGCTGCCACCACCATGCTTCACCGTAGGGATGGTGCTAGGTTTCCTCCAGACGTGACGCTTGACATTCAGGCCAAAGCGTTCAATCTTGGTTTCATCAGACCAGAGAATCTTGTTTCTCATGGTCTGATAGTCCTTTAAGTGCCTCTTGGCAAACTCCAAGCAGGTTGTCATGTGCATTTTACTGAGGAGTGGCTTGTGTCTGGCAACTCTACCATGAAGGCCTGATTGGTGGAGTGCTGCAGAGATGGTTGTCCTTCTGGAAGGTTCTCCCATCTCCACAGAGGAGCTCTGTCAGAGTGACCATCGGGTTCTTGATCATCTCCCTGACCAAGGCCCTTCTCCTCGGATTGCTCAGATTGGCCGGGCGACCAGCTCTAGGAAGAGTCTTAGTGGTTCCGACCTCTTCCATTTAAGAATGATGGAGGCCACTGTGTTCTTGGGGACCTTCAATGCTGCATAAAATGTTTTGGTACTCTTCCCCAGATCTGTGCCTCAACACAATCCTGTCTCGGAGCTCTACGGACAATTCCTTTGACCTCATGGCTTGGTGTTTGGTCTGACATGCACTGTCAACTGTGTACCTTTCCAAATCCTGTCCAATCTATCATCCTTGAAACATCTCAAGGATGATCAATGGAAACAGGATGCACCTAAGCTCAGTTTCGAGTCTCATAGCAAAGGGTTTGAATGCGTATGTAGAGGTATTTCTGTATTTTTTTTTTTAAATACATTTGCAAACATTTCTAAAAACATTTTTTGCTTTGTCATGATGGGGTATTGTGTGTAGATTGACGAGGTAAACATTTTTTTTAATACATTTTAGAATAAGGCTGTAATGTAACAAAATGTGGAAAAAGTCAAGTTTGAGTGAGACACGGTGTTGCACTCCCATCCTTAAAATGAAATGGATATTGTGATTAAATGTTGCAGGCTTGCTTTGCTACAAATAGCTCTCCGTAGCCTTAGATACAGGTATGAAATTAAAATAACAGCCACCAGGTTCATTGTACTGTAGGACTCGGCCCTTATTAAACATTCATAGAATTTTTAGACTGTGTTTTTTTTCCCCCAGACAATGCTGCGCTTCAATGCTACATTTCTCATCTCTAATATCCGCTGCGCTTGTTTGTTTACTTTTGCCGGTGCAGTTGTAGGGGTTTTAATTAGGCTTAAACATGGTGCACAGTGGACATTGTGTGTGTGTGTGTGTGCATGTGCGTGCATGCGCGCGCGTGTGTGTGTGTGTGTGCCTCGCAGCGTGTCAGTCTGCCAGCGTTTGGAGGGACTAGGGGCCTGTGGATTTCTGGAATGGGATTTTCACACTATTGATTTATATCAGTCAGCTCAGCCTGTCCATTGGCACAGGTAGTGTGTGTGTGTGTGTGTGTGTGTGTGTGTGTGTGTGTGTGTGTGTGTGTGTGTGTGTGTGTGTGTGTGTGTGTACACCAGAAGTCCCCACAAGAATCGCAAACAAACAAATATTTGACCAACTGGGGACATTTTGTTTGTCCCCACAAGGTCAATTGCTATTTCTAGGGGGTTTAGGGTTAAGGTTAGAATTAGTGTTATGGTTAGAATTAGTGTTAGGCGCTAGGGTTAGTTTTAGGGTTAGGAGCTAGGGTTAAGGTTAGGTTTTTGAGTTAAGGTTAGGGAAAATAGGATTTTGAAAGGGACTGAATTATGTGTCCCCACAAGGTTAGTTATACAAGACTGTGTGTTCGTGCATTCGTGTGTGCGTGTGTTAAAGAGATGGTATCCACTAATGAGGTTGTTATTGCTGTAATTCACTCTGCTGTATGAAATGTGAATAAACCCACAGCCAAACGTCTACCTGATGCTACGGGTACGTAGTGCATAAGAACAGCCCTTAGCCATGGTACATTGGCCATATACCACACCTCCTCGGGCCATATTGCTTAATTAACTAACTTTGCAAATGAAGGAAAAGTCAGAGGACATTTTCTGGAGTAAACTACCATGCATTCTGCCTGCCAGTCATTTTATCTGCACTTTCCACTCGAATGTGCACTCTCTCACATTCACACACATTTGCACAGTTCCAAAGGCTTTCTCCAGACTCTTCCCTCTTGTCCTTCTCTTATTTCCCAGCAGTCTAATTTTCACCCCTCCTAACCGCCATCTTTCACCCACAGTGTTACCTGTTGTTTGTTTTTGATGCGATTTGTGGATTTAATGACTTGCTTCTTTAAGTTTTAACTTGGCATATAAGTTTTAACTTGGCATAACTTGGCATAACTTGGACTACATCCACTAACCTGGAACAGGACAAATGTCCTTTGCTATATGGCTATGTCCCAAATGGCACCCTATTCCCTATGTAGTGTAAAGTAGTGTAATGTTTCCTCACATAGCCTGCCCATGTTTTTGGAGTGGTGGAGACTGGATAGAAACAACATCACTGGTCATATGATCTCTTCCTTATGGGTTGCTACCTCTCTTTCTGTCTGTTTCTCTCTCATCTCTTTGAGGTGTCAGTTTGCCCCGCGCAGTTTCTAACAAGTCTACAGATTCTTCTTTCCTTAGTCAATGTACTGTGTGGCTCAGCTGGTAGAAAATGGCGCTTGCCAACGCCTGGGTTCTGGGTTCGTACTCCCATGGGGGGCGCCTGTATGACAAAGTACTAAAATCTATGCTGTCACTGTGGATAAGAGTGTGTGCTAAATGAACAAAACATTTATGATCCTTCACAGAGCTCTATCAAAATGCCTTCTGTTCTAACATTATGTTGTATTAGAAAAGTCCTGCGTGTCCCTTATGTAACAGTATTACTTTAATCCGTCCCCTCGCCCCGACCCGGGCGCGAACCAGGGACCCTCTGCCCACATCAACAACAGTCACCCACGAAGCATCGTTACCCATCGCTCCACAAAGGCCGCGGCCCTTGCAGAGCAAGGGGAACCACTACTTCAAGGTCTCAAAGTGAGTGACGTCACCGATTGAAACGCTATTTGCGCGCACCACCGCTAACTAGCTAGCCATTTCACATCCGTTACACTTAGTTATTTGACAGTGTTTTCCCAGCCAGACAGCTCAACCCACTGGCCACACACTGGGCACACACTGGGCACACACTGGGCACACACTGGGCACACACTGGGCACACACTGGGCACACACCGGGCACACACTTGTTGAATCAACGTTGTTTCCACCTCATATTAAAAAAGAAGAAGAGTTGCTGGCTGTTTTTTTGTGTCGAGGGGTTATAAGAGAGCTAATCTCTAATGTATGTGTGTTTGTGTGCACGCGAGTAAATGTGCGTGTGTCTGTGTATCGAAATGCCATAGCCATAATCCCATGCACCACAGTGTCCCGTCAGTGTGACCTGGCAGTGCCGAGCCACCTTGCTGCTTTGTTAAAATAGCCACAGTGACAATGCCACCTCCATTGTCCCTCTACATTAAAGCTCCATTCAGTGAAAGGTACACACACACACACACTGCGTAAGAGGATTTTCAATTCACCAAGCGCAGCAGGTTTATACAGGAAATCTGAGTGTTTTCACCAACTGGTTGCATCAGCTGATATTGCACCAATTAGATTCATTAAAATGGCGATCTAGTTAGTTGACTAGGTTCTGCACTCACATTCTCTGATGGCTGCCGCGTGCAAGCTATACCCTTCTGGGTAGTGTAACCTGGTGAGGAAAAATTACGTCAAAACAAGAGTTACGTTCACATAACAGGGTTGACCTTAAAATGAGGGGCAGGTTTTTGCTGAATTTTTGCAAGTCTTTGTTCATATTAAAAATCTGATTTATTGGATTTTCCATGTGGTCTATATTAAAAGGAACTTCATTTCATTTGACAGACTTTTAAAATCCAATATTGGTGCACAATTTCTACCTGAAATATCAAAGGGACGCAGAAGGGACTCATTTTGTGGAATGACCCTATTGCTGTAACATGCGTTTGTTTTCTGCATTCTCACCACGCCCACCCCAGATGCGCCGGTTAGGGCTCTGCTTTTGTTTCAGTCAGGGGGATTGGTATAGCATACCTCGCTCACTGCTTGCAATTATTATTACCTTACACGATGTATGCTCTCGCAGTGAGCTACCCCGAAGGAGCAGAGCCTAACGCCAGGACTAATGTACTGCATGTATTGTAATATTCTAATAAATGGTTAAACGTGGCGTTTCCTGTCTGAACCTCTGTTAGGATGTGGAGAATATCATGCAACTGAGCAACGAGGAAGAGAAGAGAAGAGGAGGAAGGTGAGATGAAGAGGGAGAGAATAGGTGGGGGGTAAATAGACGGAGAGGAGAAGAAGGTGGCTTTTAATAAAGGGAGGAGGACGAAGAGAAGGAATGGAAGAAAGGAGGTGGAGAGGAGGACAGCAGCTTTTAATAACACTGGGAGAGAGTTGGAGGGCGAGAAAGAGGAGGAGGAAATAGGAGGACAGCGGTGTTGATAATGCTAGGAAGAGAATAGGAAGGGTTGAAGGAAGGTAGTTGTGGCCGCATGGCGCAGCATCATCGCTGTTATGCGAGAGAGGCTTTATTGCCCTTTCAAATATTAAAAGACGAGCTTTATTGCCCTTTCAAATATTTACAGAGGAGGAAATCAATGACCGATGCATAGGTATGCTAGCTAGGATGCCTTTGCCACTCTCTTTTCTTCCTCTCTCCTTTCCTCAGCGCTCTCTCTCTCCCTCCTTTACCCTTTCTCTTCTCTCTCTCCGTCAGTCTTTTCCTCCCTCTCTTCTCAGTAATAAGTAAGGAGGCAGGTGGTGGGGCTCCACTCAGCAGGTAACAAAGAGCTCTGTCAAGGTCTGAATCTCAAGGTCTGAATCTGAGAGAGAGAGAGAGAGAGAGAGAGGGGGAGGGAGAGAGAGAAAGAGAGTGTTTGTGTGTCGTGTCCCTCCCTCCCTCTAGCCTTCCTCTCTCCCTTCTCTGTCCCGCTCACTTCAAAGCTGGAGACAGGATTAAAATAAGATATGGGCCCCCTCTGAGCATTGGCGTGTTAATCAGAGAGAGAGAGAGAGCGAGAGGGAACGAGAGAGAGAAAGAGGTTGCTTTGTCATAATAGCCTGCAGAGCTCTGCGGTAGTACGGCCCAAAGAGACAGCAGGCCGTGTGTGATCGGCCCTCTCACACACACACACAGACACACACACACACACAGGTAAGCCACTGCATGACAACGCTATTAAAAATCACTTCAGAGTGACGCCTGCTGAAAAGTAACTGTGTGATTGATGAAATTTTGCAATAATACTCACAGTAGGGCAGTTGTGCAGATGCTCCATGCATGTTAATAGGAGCCTTCTGAGGATGGGTAAACTTCAAAACAAAGAGATTGAGTGATGAAGATGGGTCAAAACGGTCACTTCCAGGTAGGGGGTTTCATAAGGAAGCTCCTAATTGCCTCTTGCTCTTATGTTTAGAAAGGGATTTCAAGGTGGGAGAGTGTACTTTGAGAGAGGGGGGAGAGTGGGAGAAAGAGCAGAGTAAGGGAAAGAGAGAGAAGTTAGAATAACTTGCTTTGAGAGAGAAAGTGGAGAGAGAGAGAGAGAGAGAGAGGAGGAAGGGGATCAACAGGGTAGAGGATATGGAGAATGAGAAGGAGATAAATGATTAGATGGTGGTTGTGAGAACCAGGCAGGCCTATGTCTCCGCTCACTCTGCCCAGCGAGGGTTCTCCTCAGATGGGGCTCGGGAGATGAAGGCGCCCCTTTGATGGTGACGGATGTGGAACCGTCTCCTCTATACATCCCGCTCTATGCCTCGTTTCGGTATCAACTTTGAACTCGTCTTCTCGGTCGCGTCAAACAGAAAGGACTTAAAGCGCTGAAAATGGAGAAAAGAGATGATAGGTACAGACGGAAGGAGGGAAAAAGAGAGAACAGGAGCTATTATCGGAGGCAGGACGCAGAACTAATGAACGTCCATGTGACTTTGGGCCAGACACCTGCGAGTTGAGGTGCTGGGAACTGACAGGGATAATGGCCCACTGCAGCACAGCACCATTAAAACCTTAGAGTGCTGCAGGGTGTTTGTGTGTGTTATTCCTTACCTACAACCTTAAGAATGGTGATATATCTCCCCCAAATCAACGTTTGTGATGTTTTTTATACCTCACAAAGGGGTGGGAAGTGGGGCTGAGGTTCTATTTTACTACACCGTGTGCAGTAGAGATTCAGATACATGCATTACGAGAGAAGTACAGACCTCAGGCGCAATTAAGCTTTCGGCACTCGTAGCCTCAACTACACAGTTCAATCACATACCCTTGCATTATCTCTCACACACCCACAGCTGAATTCCCAGAACAACATGACATTACACCTGACACTTTTTGTGTGGGGAGTAGGCCTATATGTGGGGAGTAGGCCTATATATAGCATACCTACCACTGTAAATATGCTCACATGGGAGAATTTGAGTGGATATTGTTTATATTCCAAATGCTAATACCTACTGCTCTCTGCAAGTCGACATTTTTTGTCATGAGCCTTGTTCTCGAGGCAAACCTGAGCGGTTTCCCCTTAGATAGGCTAGCTGTAAAGTAGAAATGTTGTTTCTAAATGAATGAAAACAAAAACTCGCTTTTTGGTCTTCATTTAAGGTTCGGGTTAGGCATTGGGGTTAGCAGTGTGGTTAAGGTTAGGGTTTGGTTTAAAATCATATTCTATGACTTTGTGGCTGTGCAGAGCTGCCTCCAGAACAAGATTCATGACAAAAAAACACTGACCTCACTTCCACATATTGAGTACACCAGTGGGCTGTATCTTACAGAAACTGCATACAGTTGAGTGAACTAACACTTCAAAGAATTGTCTGAAACTTAATCTTGAAGGGATAGTTCACTTAAAGTATGATCATTTATATCCGCATTTTGAGTGAACTGTCCCTTTTTAAGGAAGTGTTTAAAGCTCAGAAATAAACAGGGCTGAAAACATTACTAGTAGTCGAATATCCGCCTCTTCTTTCCTTAATAAGAGCTGTTTGAAAAGACCGCCTGAAATGTCAGCCTGTTTTGGTGGGATGGAGTTTTGGCCTGCCTGGTGAGATCACCCGGCAGTAAATGAGTTAATAGACCAATAAGAAAGAGAGTTCCAAACCTCTCTGCCAAGAAAAGCTAGTTTTCAGTTTCCCACTCAGACCACTCCCAGACAGTCCTAGCAAAATTCTTGCTTGAGAAATTGCTCTTTGCTAAGATGCATTTTTTGTTTATTTTTTGACCATTTTAATTGAAAACAATTGCAGTAAGGTGCTTAATTGTTACCCAGAAATTATTTTATATTGAGGTAAAAATGACTGCATTGGACCTTCAAGGGTCTCATGAGACTCTCACGTTACAGGATATAAGTGCCTTTGATCTTCTCGCTGATAAGAGATGGGGAGAAATACTGGGATCACCTGAAAAGGCTCCACACACACCGGAACACACACTCATGTGCAACCACACACACACACACACACACACACACACACACACACACACACACACACACACACACACACACACACACACACACACACACACACACACACACACACACACACACACACACACACAAACAAACTCAAAGCCAGCTATCTCACTTCACCACTCCACCCTTCAACAAACAGGCAAACACAACACAGGTTGTTCATAGAGAGACAGGAGTCAAAGATGTGATAGGCAGCAGTAACAGTTACATGACAGTCAGGCGCTAAGTTAGCAGTGTGTCAACTGTAGAACACCGTGGCGGTCGGTGCAGTTTAAGATGAGGGAGAACAACAACAAAAAAAATCATGAGCAAGGCCTTATTTCTATTACAGCATATTAGAGGACTGTCATTCATATTACATTCACCCAGTTCATTGTAAGAGCGATAGGTTTAGGCTACATTGTACTCTAATTTCCCCTATACCCATCATGAGGTTGCACCAACCTAGCCTGTGAATGAAAGTTTATAACGTAGATGCACAGGTCAAGAGAACAATTTTAGTACTTAAGGTGACAGACTGTGACACATTCAATACCACCTTGCACAATCGTGCCTGCATTTAGCTGTTCTAGGGTGTAATCATTAGTCCAACAGTTACAAGCAAGAGTTTCTATTGGACACATTCAAGTATGTTTATCCCCGTTTTGTTCAGTTTGCATTCATTTAAAAAATTGTTTTTCAACAGAAACGGCATAATGAATATACCCCTGATCACACGCAAACACAGCTCACTTTCATAGCAGCCACATAAAAACAGCATGATCTGCTCATTATATAATTCCTTATCGCATCTACGCACTCTCCTCCTCTTACCTTTTCCCTTCACTTGTGGCCTTCAGTGCACAACACATCAGCTGTCCTTGACCAGGCTAAAAAAACTTTCCAAGCCAAACCTTCATATCATAACTGCTAACCACTACACACAGCCTACATTGTTGTCACCATATTAGCTGACGTCATGGTCAACATAGCTTCTAAAACTAATGTGTTAATAAACCCGCTACCCTCATACAGTACAGTGTACAGTCAGCAAGCATTTTAGGAGTTACACCGGCGGGCCCCGGTGGCAATAAATTTATAAAACCAAAAGCTTACCTTAACTTGGAAGAGTTCCAGTGTTGGATAGCCATAGCCAGGTAGCTAACATAGCATCCTTCTCTGTTTGAACTGAGTGTTTGAGTAGGCTAAACTAGCTAGCTGCATTCGCTAACTAAGTAAGTGAAAGTAAAAATACAACGGAATATAGCTAGCTTTCTCTCGCTCTCTCCCTCGCGCTTCTCCTTCATTTTGGAAGAAATTCATTTTTTCAACACTGTTCAACTATTGTCTTTCTCTCTACTCACCGCATTTTATGCACTGATGTAGCTTATGCTTTCAGTACTAGATTAATTATCTGATCCTTCGATTGGGTGGACAACATGTCAGTTCATGCTGCAAGAGCTCTGATAGGTTGGAGTACATCCTCCGGAAGTTGTCATAATTACTGTGTAAGTCTATGGAAGGGGGTGAGAACCATGAGCCTCCTAGGTTTTGTATTGAAGTCAATGGTTGCAGTCCAAACCCTTAAAAGACACACCCTCCTCCACTTACCCTTGCCTTATGCCCTTGGGGGAATCCCCATCTCCATCTTGGAGGGTGGTCCAAATGATTAGCCAAGCAAGGGAAGTTTGCAAGCAAGGGAAGTTTGCAAGCAAGGGAATTTTGCAAGCCCCTCAGCCCTCGTTTTTAGTCGGCTTTGCGCGTGTACAATTATGTTCACTCCGGGGCCTGAAACTCCCCATAAATTCAATTCGCGACGAGTGTACATCCGCTAAGAAAAGTCAGCCAAAACTTAAAAACAACATCAATGGAGAAGTCAACATACAAGTGTAAGTAAAAACGAATGCAAATATGTTAGAAATGTTTCAACTATGTAAAAAGTAAATATGTTTTTGTTTGGTTCTCTTTTGGAAATTGTAGAAAAAAACATTTTCCTTCTTCAGAAGTTCCAGCTAGGCAGGCTAACGTCAGTTAGCTAATTAGCTAGCCATCATACAGTAGGCATGTATTAATAATTATATACAGTATTTAATATAAGTAGGCATGCACTCATGATTGACTGTAGGGCATATAAAGCACCCACAAGCTACCGGTAGGTGAAAACACAATCATCGCGGGATGAACGAGTGACGAATTACCGGCCAAGGGTGGTCTATTTAAAAATCATTCCTTCCTCACTCGCCCCTTGCCCTGGAAGTGTATACTCGTCAGACGTCATGATACGTCATCAGAAGTGTGAACTTAATTTGAGGGCTGAGGGGATAGGGTGTGTCTTTTAAGTGTTCGTACCACAGCCAAAGTACCCAGAGGAGGTCGGAAACTAGCTGTCCTCCGCCTACACCATGTGCTACCCTACAGAGTGCTGTTGAGGCTACTGTAGACCTTCATCGCAAAACAGTGAGTTTTAATCAATTATTTGATGACAGATATTTAGTATAGTTTTATCTAAAAAATGATAACTTTAAATGTTTCACTATTTACATTTTTCAAAAATGTACTGCGGAAGGTCCTACCCTTCCTCCTCTGAGGAGCCTCCACTGGTAGACCATGTCAATGGGGATTTGGGCCTATGTGACTGACAGTGCACCATGTTTTTGTTCACTTGTATTAAAAAAAACATATTTAACCTTTATTTAACTAGGCAAGTCAGTTAAGAACAAATTCATATTTGCTATGACGGCCTTCCCCGGCCAAACCCTCCCATAACCCAGCACGGCGCTGGTTTGGGAATCCCAATCACGGCCGGTTGTGCTACAGCCCGGAATCGAATCAGGGTCTATAGTGATGCCTCGAGCAATAAGATGCATTGCCTTAGACCGCTGCGCCACTCGGGAGCCCCATGTGTCACTGGTGAGTTGTCTATTCCATAAGGTATTTAGAAATTGCTTAGCATTTCTTTTGTCATCCTCATGCCTCTATCTTAGCCTTTGAACAATTGAATAGTGTTTGTTGTTATGTGAGTTTGTGTAAGGGCTGTCTCTCTCCTCATCCTCGGACGAGGAGAGGAGAGAAGGATCATCAGACCAAAATGCAGCAGTAGGGAAATAGGCCATCTCTTTATTTTAAAAAACTATGATGGCAACACGAAAAAAACAAAACACTTTCAAAAATACAAAACAAGAAAACGACGTTGACGAAACCTGAACATAAACTTACATAACTAAACGTAAACTCACGGACAGGAAACAGACGACATCAAAATAAACAAACAGCCAAACAGTCCCGTATGGTACATACATTCGACGACACAGGAGACAATCACCCACAAACAAACAGTGAGAACACCCTACCTAAATATGACTCTTAATTAGAGGAGAACGCAAAACACCTGCCTCTAATTAAGAGCCATACCAGGCAACCAAAACCAACATAGAAACAGATAACATAGACTGCCCACCCAAAACACATGCCCTGACCTAAACACATACAAAAACAACATAAAACAGGTCAGGACCGTTACAGAACCCCCCCCCCCTCAAGGTGCGAACGCCGGGCGCACCAGCACAAAGTCCAGGGGAGGGTCTGGGTGGGCAGTTGACCACGGTGGTGGCTCCGGCTCTGGACGCTGTCCCCACACCACCATAGTCACTCCCCGTTTCTGTCTTCCCCTCCCAATGACCACCCTAAAACTAACATCCCCTAAATAAACGGCCAGCACCAGGAGAAGGGGCAGAACCGGGACAAGGGGCAGAACTGGGACAAGGGGCAGCACCGGGACAAGGGGCAGCACCGGGACAAGGGGCAGCACCGGGACAAGGGGCAGCACCGGGACAAGGGGCAGCACCGGGACAAGGGGCAGCACCGGGATAAGGGACAGCACCGGGATAAAGACCAGCACCGGGACAAGGGGCAGCACCGGGACAAGGGGCAGCACCGGGACAAGGGGCAGCACCGGGACAAGGGGCAGGTCCCGGCTGAGATACTCTGGCAGATCCCGGCTGAGGGACTCTGGCAGATCCCGGCTGAGGGACTCTGGCAGATCCCGGCTGAGGGACTCTGGCAGATCCCGGCTGAGGGACTCTGGCAGATCCCGGCTGAGGGACTCTGGCAGATCCCGGCTGAGGGACTCTGGCAGATCTGGCAGGCCCTGGCTGGACGGCTCTGGCAGGTCCTGGCTGGACGGCTCTGGCAGGTCCTGGCTGGACGGCTCTGGCAGGTCCTGGCTGGACGGCTCTGGCAGGTCCTGGCTGGACGGCTCTGGCAGGTCCTGGCTGGACGGCTCTGGCAGGTCCTGGCTGGACGGCTCTGGCAGGTCCTGGCTGGACGGCTCTGGCAGGTCATAACAGGACGGCTCTGGCAGGTCATAACAGGACGGCTCTGGCAGGTCATAACAGGACGGCTCTGGCTGGTCATGGCAGGACGGCTCTGGCTGGTCATGGCAGGACGGCTCTGGCTGGTCATGGCAGGACGGCTCTGGCTGGTCATGGCAGGACGGCTCTGGCTGGTCATGGCAGGACGGCTCTGTAGGGAGGAGAAGGAGAGACAGCCTGGTGCGTGGTCTAGGCACTGGCTGCGCTGGAGAGGAGGAAACAGCAGGAGAGAGAACCCGGAGAGACAGCCTGGTACGGGGGGCTGCCACCGGAGGACTGGTACATGGAGGTGGCACCGGGTCTACCGGACCGTGAAGGAGGACACGTGCTCTTGAGCACCGAGCCTCCCCAACCCTACCAGGTTGAATGGTCCCCGTAGCCCTGCCAGTGCGGTGAGGTGGAATAGCCCGCACTGGGCTATGCAGGCGAACCGGGGACACCACCTGTAAGGCTGGTGCCATGTACGCCGGCCCGAGGAGACGTACTGGAGGCCAGATACGTTGGGCCGGCTTCATGACATCCGGCTCGATGCCCAACCTAGCCCTCCCAGTGCGGCAAGGTGGAATAGCCCGCACTGGGCTAAGCACGCGTACTGGGGACACCGTGCGCTTTACCGCATAACACGGTGTCTTACCAGTACGACGCCTTCTACCTCCACGGTAAGCACGGGGAGTTGGCTCGGGTATCCTACCCGGCTTTGCCACACTCCTCGTGTGCCCCCCCCCCCAAGAAATGTTTTGGTCTGACTCACGGGCTCCCAACCGCGTCGACGCGCTGCCTCCTCATACCAGCGCCTCTCAGCCTTCGCTGCTTCCAACTCCTCCTTGGGACAGCGATATTCCCCTGGCTGAGCCCAGGGTCCTCTACCATCCAGGATCTCCTCCCAAGTCCAGGAGTCCTTTTTGCTCTGTTGAGCACTCCCTTGCCGCTTGGTCCTAGTTTGGTGGGTGATTCTGTAAGGGCTGTCTCTCTCCTCATCCTCGGACGAGGAGAGGAGAGAAGGATCATCAGACCAAAATGCAGCAGTAGGGAAATAGGCCATCTCTTTATTTTAAAAAACTATGATGGCAACACGAAAAAAACAAAACACTTTCAAAAATACAAAACAAGAAAACGACGTTGACGAAACCTGAACATAAACTTACATAACTAAACGTAAACTCACGGACAGGAAACAGACGACAATAAAATAAACAAACAGCCAAACAGTCCCGTATGGTACATACATTCGACGACACAGGAGACAATCACCCACAAACAAACAGTGAGAACACCCTACCTAAATATGACTCTTAATTAGAGGAGAACGCAAAACACCTGCCTCTAATTAAGAGCCATACCAGGCAACCAAAACCAACATAGAAACAGATAACATAGACTGCCCACCCAAAACACATGCCCTGACCTAAACACATACAAAAACAACATAAAACAGGTCAGGACCGTTACAGTTTGTATGTAAAAAAAATTAAAAAGATGTAATAGTGTTATAAATAAAAAAGATGTTGAGTGTTACGGTGGATCGACTGAAGTGGGGGATCCCCATTGTCTGTTAAGCACGCTGTTTGGCATGACGCAGACCCGGTGGCGTGCACGAGACTGAGGAGACCCTGTCTGTCCTTCTTAGTTTTGATGCAGAGTGTTTGACGGATAAAGTCATGTTAGGGTATATCAGTTATCCTGTGAGACCTTTTGTTCCTAACCCACTACGGTGTTTCAGGTGCCAAGTTTATGGTCATGTTTCAGCAGTATGTGGTAGGGAGATTCCGAGCTGTGAGAAGTGTGCAGGAGGGCGTGGGACAAAAGCGTGTGTCGTTTCAATGGGAAAAGTGTTTCAATTGTGGGGGTGGCCATGTTGCTGGGGATCAGACATGTCCTGTGCGAGTGAGACATATTGAAGTTTCCAGGGTGAGAGCAGTGCAGAAAGTGTCACATGCTAAGGCAGTGAGGAAAGTAAAGGATGGTGTGCAAAGGGTGAGGGAGCCTGAGGGGATCCCTGTGAGTAGTAGGCCAGTACAGAGTGACCCCAACAGTTTGTACTTTAGTAAGGTTGGCTTCTTGCCGTTTTTTGCTATGGTCAATAATTGTAATGCACAGATGGAAAGGAAAACCCAGAAGATTGAATTGGTAGTAGCAGCAGCATATCTGTTTTTGGGTATGATAGATTTTAGTGCAGAAGAACTACAGGGGTTTTTGAGAGAAGGGGTTACAGCCTCCCAGGCCGATAGCCTGGTGTAGGATCTGTTGGGGCCAAAGTAGTGGGAAGGACACTGAGTGTATAAAACATTAAGAACACCTGCTCTTTCCATGCCACAGACATACCAGGTGAATCCAGTTGAAAGCTATGATCCCTTATTGATGTCACTTGTTAAATCCACTTCAGTGTAGATAAAGTGGAGGAGACAGGTTAAATAAGGATTTCTAAGCCTTGAGACAATTGTGACATGGATTGTGAATCTGTGCCATTCAGAGAGTGAATGGGCAAGACAAAATATTTAAGTGCCTTTGAACGGGGTAGTAGGTGTCAGGCGCACCGGTTTGTTTCAACAACTGCAATGCTGCTGTTTTTTTCACACTCAAACAGTTTCCCGTGTGTATCAAGAATGGTCCACCACCCAAAGAACATCCAGCTAACTTGACACAACTGTCAACATGGGCCATCATCCCTGTGGAACGCTTTCGACACCTTGTAGTCCAAGCCCCGGACGAATTGAGGCTGTTTTGAGGGCAAACAGGGGGTGCAACTCAATATTAGGAAGATATTCTTAATGTTTTGTACATTTGGTGTTTACAGGGGTAGATGGCGGTGCAATTAAAAAAATTCCCCATTTGCCTTTTCCATTTTTTTATGAACAAATATGCAATGCACTTTCCAAACTGTGAAAGGCAGCAATACGCAACATAGCGTCTAGTCTGCCGGAAAGCCACGCGAATAGGTCTCTAATTAGCCTTGATGAGACACCTGGGGAACAAATATTACTCAACTGCAAGGACTGTGCAAGGTTTGGCTCTCTTTAGTCAAACGAAGGGCCAAACCACTGAATTCTTAAGAAAATAGTCAATGTACAAGATACTTTTCTCTTTCCTGCGTGGCTTTCCATTAGCAAACACATCCAGTTAGGTTTGAAATGCAAGGTGAATGTCATGCCCTTTTCCCTGTACCTTGTTTGGATTCTTGTATCAAGACCAGCATACAAATGAAGCAACGTATTGGGCGCGCATTCTACTCTGTTTGCTCGACATTATTTCCCGACGCAGCATTTTGAGTTGACCCTACTAGACATTCATAGTCTACCGTTGTGGCACAAATCCATGGAGAAATATATATTTCTCAAAGGTTAGCAACACTGGAGGTTGGTGGCAACTTACTTGGGGAGGACAGGCTCGTGGTAATGGACAAAGCGGAATAGGTAGAATAGTATCAAAACCATGTGAATCAAATCCACTCCGTTCGCTCCGTTCCATCCATTATGAGCCGTCCTCCCCTCAGCAGCCTCCACTGGTTACCAACATGCCTAATGCTAATTGGTGTACGTAGTTGTATGTGTTTAGCTGAGCCTGGGGATGTGTGTTTGTGTTTTCTGTGTCTTTGTCTCGATATCAGAAAGAGACAGCTGGTTCCGCAGGCTCTCTGTTGTGGCTGTGTGAAAAAGCGTTCTGTAATGTAAACATAAAACGTTCACGATGTGGCAACGGCCCCCAACACACAGATGGTGGAAGAATATGGCGCTACGCAAAGATCAAACCAAATCCTACTTTTTCATGTATGGCTTTGCTTTGTTAACTCTAGTTCGCTTTCACTTTTCAGCCTCAAGCATGTTTAATTGTTTGTATTCTATTTGTCATTCAAAGTGTGTGTGTGTGTGTGTGTGTGTGTGTGTGTTCATTTGAGCAGTCGTGGGTGCATACCTGAACAATTCATGCATTGCTTTTGGCATCAGCTATATTCCAGGTGAATGCCTGAAGGTAGCTGAGAGGTGTCATTTGAAAAACAAATAACATTTGGAGCCTTGCGCTCCAGTGCTCCTTCGCTGGCAGAACAATTGAAACTCAGGCAGGCGGAATTAGATTTCTGTCAAGTTATCCTCACATTCAGTACAGATCACTCAAGCATTTTGTGGCCATGGATGTGGGATCACAGACGCTGTGGAGTTTTCCTCTTGAGCAGGTTCCTTCTTTCCTTGAAGCAGCTTCTTATGAAGGGCGCCTTATAGTGCCTTATAAACCACATTCATAGCACCTTTACAGATGAAGACGTAGTGCATTATGAAACTGTATGATTATGCAATAAGGCTTAGTTATGACATGATACATGCCACCTTGCTGTCATTGTGATGTGGAAACGCCTAGGAGCAACAACGGCTCAGCCGCGAAGTGGTAGGCCACACAAGCTCACAGAACGGGGCCGCCAAGCGCTGAAGCGCATTACGTGTAAAAATCATCTGTCCTTGGTTGCAACACTCACTACCGAGTTCCAAACTGCCTCTGGAAGCAACGTCAGCGCAATAACTGTTCGTCGGGAGCTCCATGAAATGGGTTTCCATGGCCGAGCAGCCACAAACAAGCCGAAGATCACTGTGCGCAATGCCAAGTGTCGGCTGGAGTGGTGTAAATAAACCTCACCACTATTGGAATCTGGGGCATTGGAAACACGTTCTCTGGAGTGAGGAATCAGGCTTCACCATCTGGCAGTCCGACGGACTAATCTGGGTTTGGTGGACGCCAGGAGAACGCTACCTGCCCAAATGCATACTGCCAACTGTAAAGTTTGGTGGAGGAGGAATAATGGTCTGGGGCTGTTTTTCATGGTTCGGGCCCCTTAGTTCCAGTGAAAGAAAATCTTAATGCTACAGCATTCAATGACATTCTAGACAATTCGGTGCTTCCAACTTTGTGGCAACAGTTTGGGGAAGGCCCTTTCCTGTTTCACCATGAAAATGCCCCCGTGCACAAAGCGAGGTCCGTACAAATTTTTTGGGTTGAGATCGGTGTGGAAGAACACTGAGCCCTGACCTCAACTCCATCGAACACCTTTGGGATGAATTGGAACGCCGACTGCAAGCCAAGCCTAATCGCCCAACATCAGTGCCCGACCTCACTAGCTCGTGGCTGAATGGAAGCAAGTCCCCGCAGCAATGTTCCAACATCTAGTGGAAAGCCTTCCCAAAAGAGTGGAGGCTGTTATAGCAGCAAAGGGGGGACTAACTCCATATTAATCCCCATGATTTCAAATCAAATTGTATTGGTCACATACACATTTTTAGCAGATGTTATTGCCCAACATCAGTGCTCGACTTTACTAATGCTCTTCTGGCTGAATGGAAGCAAGTTCCAAATCCAAATTCCAAATCCTTGGATGATGTTCGACGAGCAGGTGTCCACATACTAGTGTATCTGGGAATTACTCTGTAGTGTATATGTGTACATACACAAACGAGCTTACGCACGCACACACACACACTTCTCTAACACACACACACACACTATTTTTCTTTCATCCGCCAACCCATACACACTCACACACTTGCTCTGACACACACTAATTGGCAAACACACACTCTCTCTTTCTCACTCACTCACAAGCCCACTAACAATCTGAAGGCTGACAGTAACTTTTAAAGTGAAGTGATCCCCGGTGAGCCGCCGTAGATGGACAAGAAGCATCGATGCGTGGGAAACATTGAGCCAGAAACGGCCCTCTCAAAATCCACTCGCCTCCTCAATTTTAAGTAATCGGGGCTTTTAACTTAATCGCCTCGAATCTCCAATGCTTTCCCCCGAAGAGCATCGTGAACTCTTGAATCGAGTCACTTAAATTGGGTCAGCCGTTAAGCTTCGACACGAGAGAATCTAGTCTCTCGCAGCTCTCATAACTCATGCTGATATCATAAGACCCATATATACCAGCCCCAGCTCTGTGCCGTAACACCGGTGTGGAGCAGATTTCCGTTCCGCGGTGTGATTTGTATAATTCCTCGTTGGGCTGTCAGGGAGCTGGGTTTTACACTTGACAGTGTTGATGTTGATCTCATTGTCACACACTTGCGTTTGCTCTCCATCTCTCCTTCTCAGATTTGATCCCCTGTTCTTATTTCTTTATTCCAAAGCCCGCTGGGTTTTCATTAATGAAGGAATGCTGGTGTAGGTTTGCTGGGTGGATCTCAGCTCTGTGTGTCCTCTGGCTTCCATTGTACTAACTCTCCAATACTGTAGTGGACTGTTTCACTGTAGGGGTGGTGAGGTTGAAACTTGAGTACATGTAGTCCAGTGTCATACAGGTGCAGTATCACTGATTCTTTGCTCTTTAGTACCTTCATTTTAACCTGTCTACACCATAGGACAGTTTTCTCCAACCCAGGTCCTGCAGAGCTGTAAGGTTTAGTTCGAGATGATGATTCAAGTTGAATCTGGTCTGTTGATGCTGAGCTGGAATGACCTGGTGCCAGCGGTGACTTCACACTTTATACAAGAGTGTCCCTTTAACTCTTTGCCCCATTTCAAATGCACTGTGACTGGCTTACATGAATCACTGCAGGACGGGGACTGGTAGGGCACTCCTTTGGGGCCAACGTCTCTCCTCTCCCTGCCTCTCTCATCTCTGAACTGTCCCGCTGCAAAATGGCCCAGTTTGGATGATGACACACATACAGACTTGTATAAATGACCCCCCTCCAATTCCACTGTGTCTGAAATCGCTTCCTCTCTGGCATTTGACAGGCTTCAGAGGACTTCATTTTTAGAACTTCGCTCTGAGTCTCTGTATTAAAGTTCTAATCGGCCCCGTTGGGCCTTGTGGGGAAGAGACTGTTATTCAGCGGTACCGTGAGGGTGTTTTGGAGCTACTGTGATGCCATTTGTAGGATAATGAGGAAAAAGCCTCGACAGCTTACTGAGCGTAGATCTATTGTCTAGTTACTCTGGCCATCGCCATTAAACTGGGGATGAACGGTATTTAAAAATGTTTTACCCAAGATGCATTTCCTTGTGTGTGAGAGGTGTGACATTTGTGGCACCTGCCCCCACACACACCCAAACACACGCACAAGCAAGCATGCATTTCCCTTACATGAGTTTGTATTAATGATAAGGCAAGGTGTTTGTGTTCCTCCAGGGTTAGCTACAGTAGGTAGCTGCGTAGCACCAGTCTGCATACTGATTGTGGTGGAACACCGCTGTGTGAGTGTGTCACCGCAGCTGGTGTAATGCTACTTCCTCTCTTCCCATGGAAAACAAGTTCAATTAGAACACCCTGGCCAGGGAGGGCGAGAGAGAGAGACAGGGAGAGAATGAGGGAGAGGAGATAGAGAGAGGGCTGGGAGATGAGAGAGGATAATACAACTCAACCAGACTAGAGGGAGAGATAGAGGGAGAGAAAGAGAGATGGAGAGAGAGTTGTCATTACCTACAGGGCTGTGATCAACAGAAAAGACAATCACAACAAAAAGGGTGGACAAACATCAATGAAAACAGGGGTATCTTGTCCAATTCCAAAGGCCAGAGAAATAACATTACTGGGAGCCTACACTACAGCACTGCTTCTTAGCTGCAGCTTCAGCATTTGACCATTTTAGAGACCAGATAGTGTTGCAAATCCTCACTGGGCAGGAAAACGGCTCAAGCGAGGAGGGGAACCAGCAGGATTAGCACCCTGGTTTGGAAAGGAGAGGGGTGTGTGCGGCGTGCATGCGTCTATGGGAGCCAGTGGGCCTAAGTGGGTTTGCACGTGTGTACCTGTGTGTGTGTGGGCTCGCTGGGAGAATACTAAAGCCAAACGTTATCTACGTCTCTCTCTCTGAATACAGTCAGGAGATGAGAGATGCCTCTGCTGGAAGATGAAAGGAGAGGAAGCGCTGGATGGCTCGCCCAGGCCTCTTCTCCTCCTCACCGCCCCAGGTTCATCATTATTCATTTACCAAGCCAAAGAGGTGTGTGTTTGTGCGTGCGTCGTGTGTTGCACATGTAACAAACAGGGACATGTGTATTCTTGCATGAACATGATGTTCCTGTGAGTGCATAGTAGACAGAGAAGCTTATTCCCCAGACTGTACCAGATTAGATTCACTCTATCTCCCACACACACCATCAGCCCACCACCTATTAACCATCCCTCACTCACACGCACACACACAAGATGGCTGTTCTGGAGAGAGCCAGGAACTTGAGAGGAACCAACATCTTCCTCAACGAGGACTACTCTGAAGCTGTACGCCAGAAGAGTGAAAAACTTAACCCAGCTATGAAAGCTGCCAGAGAGCGTGGGGTCATTGCTTCCATCCACCTTGTCCACCCTCCCTCCCAAAAGCCTGGGAGGAGTGAGAGAGCAAGCTTCCAGGTCAGTAGCTTCAGCCCACCATCACACGCATGCATCAACTGACACTCACATGACAGACTATGAGCTAAACAATGTTATTTAACTTTTTTATATATACAGTATATATATTATGTCTATCCCCGATATGCTACCCAGGAAAGGGCAAAAAATAGCCAATATTAATACATGTAGCTTTATTTAGAAACAAGTTTTACGAAATCAATAACTAACATCGGATAACATTCATATACTGGCCATCTCGGAAACTCACTTAGATACTTCCTTTGATGATACAGCGGTAAGCAACACAAGGATATACTGTAACATCTACAGAAAATACAGGAATGCCTAAGGGGAAGGTTGCTGTGTATGTTCAGAGACATATTTCTGTAAAGCTTCGAGAAGATCTCATGCCAAATGCTGTTGAAGTGTTGTGGTTGCAGGCTCATCTGGCTCATCTGGCTCATCGAAAGCCTCTTCTTTTATGGTGCTGCTATTGGCCCAGTGCTAACAGTCAGCGTTTGAATCATATGTTTTCGATGCTTGATAGTATGTGCGATGTTAACAGAGAGGTCTATTTTCTGGGTGGCCTGAACATTGGCTGGTTAGCAACTAGCTGTCCTCTCAAGACAAAGCTTCTATGACTGATGGCTGTAATATGACCCACGTTGTCACTCAACCATCCGCTTGTATTGTATACATACATTCACTAATACTGCAGAGCTTTGGCTGTAGTGACCATAACGTTGTGGCAATAACAAGGTTGAGCCTATGAGGAAGTGAATCCGGATGCTGTCACGCCCTGATCTGTTTCACCTGTCTCTGTGATTGTCTCCACCCACCTCCAGGTGTCATCTGTTTTCCTCATTAGTCCCTGGGTACTTATTCCTGTGTTCCCTGCTTGTCTGTTGCCAGCTTGTCAAGTCAACCAGTCAAGTCAACCAATTGTTGACAAGCCTACACCCATAAGAAATGAACTGTGAGAACCGTTAGAGCCCCCTGGATTGATGATGAATTGAAAAATTCTATTTTCTTTGAATTTCTAAAAATTCAAAGAAATTATGCAAAGGAGTTGGAAAACAAGTCAGACTGCTCAGCTGATTGGTTGACATACTGTACATTTACAAAACGTAAAGCTGCAATATGTGACTTTTTGGGCAACCCGACCAAATTCACATAGACATGTGTCATACATCTGTAATTCTCATTGAATTCAAGTCTAAGAACCGGTAGATCTGTTCTATGTGCGCTATTTCTATGCTTCCCATTCTGAAGTTTCGTTTTTGTGTCTTACTTTCGGTTTTGTACACCAGCTTAAAATAGCTGAAAATACAATATATTTGGTTATGGCAAATACATTTCATAGCTGTTTAAATGATACAATGATTCTCTACACTATATTTGCTTGTTTTGTCACATAAACAGAAATTAGGCAAACTATTCTAATTTTAGCAACCAGGAAATGGCGGAGCGATTTCTGCATAGGAGTTGGAAAACAAGTCAGGCTGCTCAGCTGATTGGTTGACATACTGTACGTTTACAAAACGTAAAGCTGCAATATGTGACTTCATCTTTAACAAAAAGATGAAAAAATGATATTACCAAACCAAGTTAAATGACATAAAAGACAATGGAGTACCTTGAAAAACCCAAAACCCAATTAATCTCCAACACTCATTGAAGTTGATGTGTCATTTATAACGAAACCTTTTGATATTGCCAATACTTTTCAATGATATATAAAAGTGGGAAAACTCAGAAGAGAAATGACAACATTAAACAGCGAACCATCATTTTATGTAACATCCAGTAATGAAAGAGAAGGATGGCCGTTTTGAATTTGGTCAAGTTAGTGTGGGAGATGTGGAAAAACTATTGTTATCCATCAATAATGATAAACCACCAGGTATAGACAACCTTGATGGTAAACTATTGAGAATGGTAGCAGACTGTATTGACACCCCTATTTGCTTTATCTTTAACCAAAGCCTAAAGGAATGTGTGTGTCCACAGGCCTGGAAGGAAACTAGTCATTCCACTATCTAAAAATAGTAAAGCACCCTCGCTGGCTCTAACAGCTGCCCAATCAGTGTTCTGCCTGTTCTTAGTAAACTGATGGAGAGGACTGTGTTTGATCAAACAATGCTATTTTAAAAAAGAACAAGTTAACTACTGACTTTCAGCGTGCATATAGAAAAGGGCACTCAACTTGTACTGCACTGACTCAGATGACAAGCACGTCGCTACACCCGCAATAACATATGCTAAATATGTGTGTATGTGACCAATAAAATTTGATTTGATTGGTTAAAATAAATTGATAATAAGATTACAGTCGGTTCTGTATTGTCAGATTTCAGTGCAGCCTTCGATGTTATTGATCATTCATCTTGATTGAAGAAATTCACTTGCTATGGCTTTACATCACCTGCCATTCACATGGTTGGAGAGATATTTATCCAATAGAACCCAGAGAGTGTTCTTCAATGGAAGCTTCTACAACATCAGTTACTCTACATGTCAGCATCCAAAGCCCGTGAGCGCACTGAAATTCTAAATAAGAAGTTACAGTCAGCATCAGAATCTTAAATACATCTATAACTAAAAGCATGGTATTTGGTTACAAACATTCTCTTAGACCTAAACCTCAACTGGAGTTGTGCATAAAGTGTGTGACCACTGAGCAAGTTGAGGAAGCTAAATTCCTAGGTATAACATTTGTCATGGCTCTCCTGTGAGGATCCGAAGGTTCAGGTTACAGTGGGTCCGATCCACAGCGCCCTCTCTCTCCCGCAGAGGGGGAGAAGGGTGAAGTTGGCCATTTTATGACGGTCATAAATACCTGCAGGAGCTCTCTCTCCCACTCTGCAGAAATGGAAGTTAAAAATCCCTTTGTTACAACAGAGAGAGATTTTGTAGTACTGTGCCATCCAAGATTAGATAATGAAACAATATTTCTGTAATCCAAACATTTGGAATGGTCCGTGGGTATTTAAAGAACAATTCTGACGAATTCATTATGATTTGGTGATGTCATTAAAGACGGTACAACAACATAACTGTATCTCTGAAAGTGTACATTTCCCAGTTGTCAGGTTTACATCTAAATGTTGTGGATCTTATATGATTAAATATGAAACTATTTGTGAGAAGATGAAATGTGATGTTAGCCTTTTAAATGAGAATTGGTTTTCATATAAAAATTCTACCCAGTTAGTAACCACACCCACGTAAGCACAGACATTATGTCGACATCATGAAACGCCATGAAACGAAAAAATGGATTGACTGTTTTCAACAGAGACAGCTAAGATACACACATGAATATGTACATTGCAAATCTTTCGATATGAGCGGCCGTTCATGTGCAAAGTATTCACATTTCCATGAGCATGGTTATCAGCTGTACGTACAATAGTGGAATTCTTTTGTCTCTCCCTTTCCTTCTCTATTGAATCCGCCATTTTGTGTAACAAGCCTTCATGTCGGTTTAGTCCACTAGGGACCTTACATTGCGTTGTTTTAGTAACCAATAGTGTCACGATCGTCGTTTGGTGAAAGAGAGGAGGACCAAAGCGCAGCATGGTTAGAATACATTCTTCTCGTTTAATGACCCGAAACGAAGAACACTTTACAAACTTAACAAACCGACGAACGTGAAGCTATATAAACAATGTGCTAACATGCAACATAGACATAGACAATAACCCACCAAATACCCAATGAATATGGCTGCCTAAATATGGTTCCCAATCAGAGACAATGATCAACAGCTGCCTCTAATTGAGAACCTGTAACAGTTCCAATGGTGGAATGAAAGAGTCAGGTGCAGAGAGCAGGGTAATCTCCAACAAGTGGATATTTATTTCTTCCAGAAATAAATTACATAAACGGCGACGCCACACAAACGGGCGCGTCAAAATACTGTCCAATAAAAGTAGGACTGAAATCCACTATAAGGAACACCACCAACACAAACAGAAAAACAAGCCCGCACAAAAGTCGGCGGGCCAACTGGGTTTAAATACCTCCTACCCTAAACACAAAACAGGTGATACAAATTAGACCAACTCAAAAGAAAACAGAAAAGGGGATCGGTGGCAGCTAGTAGACCGGAGACGACGACCGCCGAGCGCCGCCCGAACGGGAAGAGGCACCATCCTCGGCGGGATTCGTAACAGTACCCCCCTCCCGACGCGCGGCTCCCGCAGCGCGCCGACTCCGGCCTCGAGGACGACCCGGAGGGCGAGGAGCAGGGCGATCCGGACGGAGGCGGTGAAAGTCCCTCAAGAGGGACGGATCCAAAATGTCCCCCACCGGTACCCAGCATCTCTCCTCCGGACCGTACCCCTCCCAGTCCACGAGGTACTGCAGGCCCCTCACCCGGCGTCTTGAGTCCAGAATGGCTCGTATCCTATACGCCGGGGACACCTCGATGTCGAGAGGGGGAGGAGGGACTTCCGGTACCTCACCTTCCTGCAGGGGACCATCTACCACCGGCCTGAGGAGAGACACATGAAACAAGGGGTTAATACGATAGTAAGAGGTAAGTTGTAACCTATAACACACCTTGTTTATCCTCCTCAGGACTTTAAATGGCCCCACACACTGCGGCCCCAGCTTCCGGCAGGGCAGGCGGAGGGGCAGGTTTCGGGCCGAGAGCCAGACCCTGTCCCCTGGTGCGAACACAGGGGCCTCACTGCGGTGGCGGTCAGCGCTCCTCTTCTGCCGTTCACTGGCCTGCCTGAGAGAGTCCTGGACCGCTCACCAGGTCTCTCTAGAGCGCTGTACCCACTCCTCCACCGCAGGAGCTTCGGTCTGGCTCTGATGCCACGGAGCCAGGACCGGCTGGTACCCCAGTACACACTCGAAGGGTGACATGTTCGTTGATGAGTAGCGGAGTGAGTTCTGGGCCAACTCCGCCCACGGGACGTACCTCGCCCATTCTCCTGGCCGGTCCTGGCAATACGACCTCAGAAACCTACCCACTTCCTGGTTCACTCTTTCCACCTGCCCATTACTTTCGGGGTGATACCCAGAGGTGAGGCTTACCGAGACCCCCAGACGCTCCATAAACAACCTCCACACCCGGGACGTGAACTGGGGACCTCGATCAGATACGATATCCTCCGGCACCCCGTAATGCCGGAAGACGTGGGTAAATAGAGCGTTCGCAGTCTGTAGGGCCGTAGGGAGACCAGGCAATGGGAGGAGACGACAGGACTTAGAGAACCGATCCACAACGACCAGAATGGTAGTGTTCCCCTGAGATGGAGGAAGATCCGTTCCCCTGAGATGGAGGAAGATTCTCTCACGTCACCCCGCTCCTCCGCTCTCTCCACTGGCTTCCAGTTGAAGCTCGCATCCGCTACAAGACCATGGTGCTTGCCTACGGAGCTGTGAGGGGAACGGCACCTCAGTACCTTCAGGCTCTGATCAGGCCCTACGCCCAAACAAGGGCACTGCGTTCATCCACCTCTGGCCTGCTCGCCTCCCTACCACTGAGGAAGTACAGTTCCCGCTCAGCCCAGTCAAAACTGTTCGCTGCTCTGGCACCCCAATGGTGGAACAAACTCCCTCAAGACGCCAGGACAGCGGAGTCAATCACCACCTTCCGGAGACACCTGAAACCCCACCTCTTCAAGGAATACCTAGGATAGGATAAAGCAATCCTTCTGCCCCCCCCCCCCCCCCCCCCTTAAAAGATCTAGATGCACTATTGTAAAGTGGCTGTTCCACTGGATGTCATAAGGTGAATGCACCAATTTGTAAGTCGCTCTGGATAAGAGCGTCTGCTAAATGACTTAAATGTAAATGTAAATGTAATCCGTCAAAAAATCTACCGAGAGATGAGACCATGGCCGTTGTGGAACCGGAAGGGGTTGTAACTTCCCTCTCGGTAGGTGCCTAGGAGCCTTACTCTGAGCGCATACCGAGCAGGAGGAGACATAGAGTCTCACGTCCTTAGCCAAGGTGGGCCACCAGTATTTCCCTCTAAGACCACGCACTGTCCTCTCCATCCCCGGATGACCCGAAGCAGGTAGTGTGTGAGCCCACCGAATCAATCGATCACGGACACCAAGCGGTACGTACCTAAGGCCAGTCAGACACTGGGACGGCACAGGTTCTACCCTCAACGCCCGCTCGATGTCCGCGTCCACCTCCCATACCACCGGAGCCACCAGACAAGAGGCGGGAAGGATGGGAGTCGGATCGATGGGTCGGTCATCCGTGTCATAGAGACGAGGCAGCGCGTCGGCCTTAGTGTTGAGGGAACCTGGTCGGTAAGAGATCGTAAATCTAAAACGAGTAAAGAACATGGCCCACCTCGCCTGACGCGGATTCAGTCTCCTCGCCTCTCGGATATACTCCAGATTGCGGTGGTCAGTCCAGATGAGAAAAGGGTACTTCGCCCCCTCAAGCCAGTGTCTCCACACCTTCAGGGCTTTTACCATAGCTAGTAGCTCCCTGTCCCCCACATCATAGTTCCGCTCCGCCGGACCCAGCTTCTTAGAAAAGAAAGCACAGGGACGGAGCTTCGGTGGCGTGCCCGAGCGCTGTGATAGCACGGCTCCAACACCAGCCTCGGACGCATCCACCTCCACTATGAACGCTAATGAAGGGTCCGGATGCGCCAACACGGGAGCCTCAGTAAACCGTGCCTTCAACTGGTTGAAAGCCCCCTCTGCCTCGGCCGACCACTGTAGACTCACCGGCCCTCCCTTTAGCAGTGAGGTAATGGGTGCCGCCACTTGGCCAAAACCCCGGATAAACCTCCGGTAGTAATTGGCAAACCCTAAAAACCGCTGCACCTCCTTTACCGTGGTTGGAGTCGGCCAATTACGCACGGCGTTAACGCGGTCACTCTCCATCACCACCCCTGAGGTGGAAATGCGATAACCCAGGAAG
The DNA here is from genome assembly GCF_029448725.1 of Salvelinus fontinalis. NCBI lineage: Eukaryota > Metazoa > Chordata > Actinopteri > Salmoniformes > Salmonidae > Salvelinus > Salvelinus fontinalis. The sequence continues at coordinate 21,383,087 of NC_074704.1, read as the reverse complement.
GAAACGGCTTGTTTGGAGAACACACATTTCTCAGCCTTGACGTATAGGTCATGCTCCAGCAGCCGCCCAAGGACCCTGCGCACCAGGGAGACATGCGCGGCGCGTGTGGCAGAATAGATCAAGATGTCATCAATATACACTACCACACCCTGCCCGTGCAAGTCCCTGAGAATCTCATCTACAAAGGATTGGAAAACGGCTGGAGCATTCTTTAACCCATACGGCATAGTGGCCTGATGTGGTACTAAACGCTGTTTTCCACTCGTCTCCTCCCCGAATACGCACCAGATTATACGCTCTCCTGAGATCCAGTTTTGTGAAAAAACGTGCTCCGTGGAATGATTCCACCGCCATAGCGATGAGAGGTAGCGGATAACTAAATCCCACTGTGATTGAATTTAGACCTCGATAATCAATGCACGGACGCAGACCTCCCTCCTTCTTTCTCACAAAAAAGAAACTCGAGGAGGCGGGTGACATGGAGGGCCGAATGAACCCCTGTCTCAGAGTTTCCGTGACATATGTCTCCATAGCCAACGTCTCCTCCTGTGACAATGGGTACACATGACTCCTGGGAAGTGCAGCGTTCTCCTGGAGGTTTATCACGCAATCCCACCGTCGATGAGGTGGTAATTTGGTCGCTTTCTTCTTACTAAAAGCGATAGCCAAATCGGCATATTCTGGGGGAATGCGCACAGTGGAAACCTGGTCTGGACTCTCCACCGATGTGGCACCGATGGAAACTCCCACACACCTACCTGAACACTCCTCTGACCACCCCTGAAGAGCTCCCTGTCTCCAGGAAATGAGGGGATTGTGAATGGCTAGCCAGGGAACCCCCAACACCACCGGAAACCCAAGTGAATCAATAAGGTAGAAACTAATCTGCTCCCTATGATCCCCCTGCGTTACCAGCGGAATCGTGGCCTCCCTGATCGGCCCTGACCCTAACGGTCGGCTATCTAAGGAGTGCACAGGAAAAGGGGAATACCCAACTTACGGGCGAGTCCGCGATCCATAAAACTCCCAGCTGCGCCTGAGTCTACTAGCGCCTTATGCTGGAGAGAGGGGAAAAACGCAGGGAAAAAAATAACCAAAAACATGTGACCGACAGGAAGCTCTGGGTGAGTCTTGTGCCTACTCACCTGGGGTGACCGAGAAGTATTCCGCCTGCCATCTCTACTCCCAGAGGCGCTCCTCCAGCACCGGTCTGAAGTGTGTCCTCTCCGGCCACAATAGGTGCAAGAGAGGCCACCTCCTCCGGCCCCCCTAGATGCAGCCCCTCCCAACTCCATCGGAGTTGGAGCGGGAGGGCTGGGAGGTGGAACTGACAGGACCCCCTCTGAACGCCCGCGGGCAGCTAGCAGGTTGTCCAGTCGTATAGACATGTCAATTAGCTCATCGAGAGAGAGTGTAGTGTCTTGACAAGCTAGCTCCCGACGGACGTCCTCCCGAAGGCTACATCGGTAATGGTCCATCAGGGCCCTGTCATTCCACCCCGCACCAGCAGCCAAGGTCCGGAACTCCAAGGCAAAGTCTTGCGCACTCCTCGTCTCCTGTCTGAGGTGGAACAGTCGCTCACCCACCGCTCGGCCCTCCTGAGGGTGGTCAAATACGGCCCGAAAGCGGCGGGTGAACTCTGGGTAGTGGTCTCGAACCGAGTCTGGGCCGTTCCAGACCGCATTAGCCCATTCCAGGGCTCTACCCGTCAGACAGGAGATGAGGAGGCTAACACTCTCCTCTCCAGAGGGAGTCGGATGAACGGTGGCCAAGTAGAGCTCCAACTGGAGCGAAAACCCCTGGCACCCAGCCACCGCTCCGTCGTACTCCCTTGGGAGCGCGAGACACAATGCGCCTGAACCAGATGCCGACGTCGAAGGAGTAGGTTGCGACGTCTGGGAAGGAGCTGGTGTAGCTGTCGGGATACCACTCCTCTCCCATCGCTCCATCCTCTCCATCATCATGTCCATCGCCGACCCAATCCGATGGAGAACGGCGGTGTGATGAAGGACACGCTCCTCCATCGATGGAAGAGGGGTGGTTGCTGCTTCTGCTGACTCCATGGTATGGTGCGGGCTTCTGTAACAGTTCCAATTGTGGAATGAAAGAGTCAGGTGCAGAGAGCAGGGTAATCTCCAACAAGTGGATATTTATTTCTTCCAGAAATAAATTAAATAAACGGCGAAGCCACACAAACGGGCGCGTCAAAATACTGTCCAATAAAAGTAGGACTGAAATCCACTATAAGGAACACCACCAACACAAACAGAAAAACAAGCCCACACAAAAGTCGGCGGGCCAACTGGGTTTAAATACCCCCTGACCTAAACACAAAACAGGTGATACCAATTAGACTAACTCAAAAGAAACAGAAAAGGGGATCGGTGGCAGCTAGTAGACCGGAGACGACGACCGCCGAGCGCCGCCTGAACGGGAAGAGGCACCATCCTCGGCGGGAATCGTAACAGAACCAATCTAGGCAGCCATAGACATACAAACACCTAGACTAGACACTGCCCCATAAACATACAAAACCCCTAGACAATACAAAACAAAACACATACATCCCCATGTCACACCCTGACCTAACTAAAATAATAAAGAAAACAAAGATAACTAAGGCCAGGGCGTGACAAATAGCTATACAGGGTTTGTGTGTATGTATTTCTGTATTATTTAGTTAATTAGTAAATAATTAATTGAGCCAATTCGTATATCGTGATTTCATCATTTAAGCTAGGTTTCGTGCAGATATCCAAGAATTTTGCCACATTCAGAATGAGACTGAAGGTAAATAAAAATGTATGAATTGACTGTGACTGATGTAAGATATATTTATATCTTTGGAGTTTAGTCGGGAGATAGTCACGACACGACATATTGGATGGCCAATTATCATGGTCAAGTCATATTGACAAAGTTGATGTAAAGATGGGGAGAGGTATGTTTGTTATAAAGATATGTTCTGCGCTTTTGACACACAAAATCAACTGTACTAGTTGTTCAGACTCTGGTCTTGTCCCATCTTGATTACTGTCTGGTAATATGATCAAGTGCAGCAAAGAAAGACTCAAAAGCAGGCTCAAAACAGAGCAGCACGCTTTGTCCTTAACTGCTGTCGTGGCAATTTCCTGTATTACCAAATGATAAATTATCGTTCAGCTTGGTCTCTAAGACGAGGTTCTAATCTCGTTCCTGGTACATCATAGTACAAAAACATTACCTCACTATCTGGAATGCTTTAGGCTTTATTGGCCAAAGACATCGTAAATCTCCTCTGTCAGTGCTATCTCATAGAGGCCCATCCTCAGTGGAACACTGAACACACAATAGTCGACAGATTCTATTCTGTAAAATAAAACAACCATTCTAATGCAATACAAAGATTATAATATAACCTTTCAAGCACTATAACATAATCTCGCAATTTTCCCACGACACTGCACGTACAGACTAACATCAACAACATGCATGCCAGTCTTTCCTGGGTTGACGAAAGATGAACTGCTTGCCTTCTAGTTTTCACGAGAAATATTACTGTGATGAAATAATCTGCATAATCAAATAACATTCTACTCAGACATTCATACATACCCCACAAGATATGCCACCAGGTGTCTCGTCACAGTGCCGAAGTCCAAAACAAATTCACGGCAACGCACAGAATTATACAGAGCCATGATTGCATGGAACTCCCTTCCATCACCTATTACTCAAGCAAACAGCAAAATGACCTTTAAAAAACGGATGAAACAACATCTCATGGAACGACGGGGACTGTGAGGCGGGGACACACAAACACACACACACACACACACACACTCTAACAAACATTTTTTGTTGTTGTATTGTTTGTATATCGTTGTATTTAAAATGTCTGTGACTTTCCTTGTTTATCAAGGAAAGTTTTTATGCGAGTGAAGTACATGTCATGACAGGCCCGACAGGCCCGATGTAAACTTTCCAAATGTCGACTAAACAAAATACAAGGTGAACTTTTTCTGTCGGTAAAATGAATTATGGGAGAGAAGTCAGTGGAAATGCTTTTGTACGTAAAATATAGATAGAATAACCATCATATGGAAGTAAACTTGGAGTCATGCGATGACATGTTGTGTGGTCCTCGGACAACAACTTGTCAGGCATGCAGTTTATTAAGCTACAGATGAAATAAGTTAGAAGGAACTTCAAAGTGTGCTGAAAGTGATGAGCTTGATGCTACTTTCCAATAAATATCTAGGGTCTTATTCTGATGACATGATGATCGATGCTCGGCTGCCATTTTGAAACATGTAATCTCATCATGTAGGCTATACGTGCGCTCTAGTCAACAGCGTGCACATAGCGCTGTTGGCTAGAGGGCACTTGCCAACACCAGAGTGGGCACACTCGCTGAATAATGCCAAAAAATGTGTGAGAAAATCTTATGTAGCTGGCTGTTAAAAATAACCATAAAACACACTTGTACGGGTTGTTTTTGCATCCATGTTCAGCAATTGTCTATTATTATCTTGTGCGTATGAACATTAGGTGTTACCGTAAAGCCGACTGAGATAAGAAATTCAGCAGATGTGTTGTCAGAGTGTTGAATGGGTGTAATTACTTACAAGATCGTAGAAACGCTGACCTGCTTTAATGACCTCTCTAAACGTTACGTCATGTCTACTCACAACTGAGGTGGCTTGTGTAGGAACCCTACTCTACAACCTCCCAGCCTTCCAAATCCCACCAAACCCCTTTGATGGATCTCATTGGTTAAAACATCTGACGCAACTCTCAGTAGTAGCCAGTGAAATGGATGGATGGACATAGTTAGAACAGAAATATGCCAGCCAGTCCCAACTCCCTATAGCGGCCATTGGGACTTGTCCCCATAGACAATAGTGACGGCACTGATGCGATTGGTGGCCATTAGTCTTCATCAGACTGTTTTGTGTGTGCGGAGAGGCGTGAGGTAGTGTCGTCAGCCACTCTGTCTCAATGAGCCCTGGGGGTCGGCGGGCCATAGTGGTGCCTGGCACTGTCCACCTGGACTGGCTTAGGCAGTTCCAATCCAATGGAGTCGGGATCCCAGGTGTGGTTGGGAGTTGGGAGGGTGAGTCGGCGCTTCAGTTGGTGTGTATGTGCAGTATGCATGGAGGGGAAATGTGTACTGTTAGACTGTTTTAGGGTCATGCTAAAGTGTGTACCGAGTGGCGCAGCGGTCTAAGGCACTGCATCTCAGTGCTAGAGGCGTCACTACAGACCCTGGTTCGATTCTGGGTTGTGTCACAACCGGCCGTAATTGGGAGTCCCATAGGGCGGCGCACAATTTGCCCAGCGCCTTAGGGTTTGCCCGGGGTAGGCCGTCATTGAAAATAAGAACGTGTCCTTAACTGACTTGCCTAGTTAAATAAAGATTAAATAGAAATTAGACAGCTTCACTCACAATTTCAACACTACAGGGCTGTGCCTGTACTCTTACAGCACATGGGAGTTCAGAAAGTCATCACAAGTTTGCTAACAAGATCATTTGCTATATCAGTGGCTTAATCAAAGTCGTTGGGATGCTAATCACGGTCATTATGGTGGTTATTGATCCGTCTAAGTCAGTGCTGTGGTCTCTAGATGGCTGATTAGAGCTATAAGTCTATAATAATGGCCTTGATTGGGAGAGCCTTTGACAGAAACCTTGACCGGGCTAGTTCCTCATATAAGGATAAGGGGTCCAAAAATACAAACACTATTCACATAAAAGGGGAAAGAACTGGCCTGTCTTTGGAGCAGGAGAGAGGGAGAAGGAGGTGGGAGAGAGGGAGAAAGAGAGAGAGGGCAAGGAACGGTGAGAGAGCAAGGAAGAACGACAGAGGGGGGAGGCAGTGTACTGTTTGCTGAAAGAAAGAGAGGAGAGGAGGGGTACTTATTTGGGGTCTTTTATTTCTAGACTTCTCATCCTTAGGCCTATTGCTCCCCTCTGTGGTGTCATGATGCTATCCGGAGGACCCAGAGGACCTCATTTAGTCAGGCAGGAGAAAAGGCCAGCTCAGCAGAAAACAGGGTCCTGATTTCCCTCAGGCACCGGAGAGACCACCCTGGGAGACGGCAGTCTCGCTCTCAGTCTTGGGCTCTTTCTGTCTCTGTCTCTCTCCTCTCTCTCTCTCTCTTTAACAGGCACTGCTGGTTGGGCCTCTGTGGTCCTATCCTTTATATATCTCTTTCATTCCCTCTCTGCCTCCCTGCCTCCCTCCTCTCTCTCTCTCTCTCTCTTTCTAAACAAACCCACCTCTCTTCCTAATACAATTGATCTCTCCCCATCAAAACCATGCAGTATGTTGTTACAACGTTTTTGAATGCAACGTAAAGCTTCGCTCTGAGTAAAAATCCTTCAAAATAAATACACTGAACTAAATTAAAGCAGAGATGTAGTTTTGAAGAGCTTCATGGCCATGAGCTGAGATCAAAGGAAGTTCCTGATATAACAATGTTGTTGAAGAAGGAGCACGGGTGCATCCCAAATGGCACCCTATTCCTTACATAGTGCACTACTTTTGACCGGAGCCCTAAGGGGACCTGGGCAAAAGTGGTGCACTATACATGGAATAGGGTGCCATTTGGGATGCAGCCATGCTCCTTCTTCAACAACATTGTCAACAACTGTAGATGAATAAATTGTGCAGCATCGAAAGACATTGGCCTCCAAAGAACCGAACGAATGGCTGTTGTTATGATCAAACCAAGGCTGACCTTCCTTTGCACTCCTCTGTCTGCAATGCAAATATTTTCTGTTAGATATAAGAAGTGACCTTTTTAAATGCCAATAACAACGATGAATATGCAAATGTACACTATAATATTCAGTGACTTTGGCTAATGTGCATAATCAACCCATAGAGAGGAAGTGGCTTTGAATGCTTATTATGCTCCCCATTAATGCTTTAAGGATATGACTCCTGCTGTGATCGGTTAACCCACAGCGCGTGTGTGGGGGTGTTATCGTGTGTGTGTGGGGTGGTAGAGTGTGTGTGTGTGGGGGTGGTAGAGTGTATGTGTGGGGGTGGTAGTGTGTGGGGGTGGTAGAGTGTGTGTGTGTGTGGGGGTGGTAGAGTGTGTGTGTGGGGGTGGTAGTGTGTGTGGGTGGTCGCGTGTGCGTGTGTGTGGGGGTGGTAGAGTGCGTGTGTGTGTTGGGGTGGTAGAGTGCGTGTGTGGGGGGGTGGTAGAGTGCGTGTGTGGGGGGGTGGTAGAGTGCGTGTGTGTGGGGGTGGTAGCGTGTGTGTGTGGGGGTGGTAGCGTGGGTGTGAGGGGTGGTGTGTGTGGGGGTGGTAGTGTGGGTGTGAGGGGTGGTAGCGTGGGTGTGTGGGGGTGGTAGCGTGTGTGTGTGGGTGGTAGCGTGGGTGTGTGTGGGTGGTAGCGTGTGTGTGTGGGGGTGGTAGCGTGTGCGTGTGGGGGTAGTAGCGTGTGTGTGTGGGTGGTAGCGTGGGTGTGTGTGGGTGGTAGCGTGGGTGTGTGGGGGTGGTAGCGTGTGTGTGTGGGTGGTAGCGTGGGTGTGTGGGGGTGGTAGCGTGTGCGTGTGGGGGTGGTAGTGTGTGTGGGTGGTCGCGTGTGCGTGTGTGTGGGGGTGGTAGAGTGCGCGTGTGTGTTGGGGTGGTAGAGTGCGTGTGTGGGGGGGTGGTAGAGTGCGTGTGTGGGGGGGTGGTAGAGTGCGTGTGTGTGGGGGTGGTAGCGTGTGTGTGTGGGGGTGGGGGTGGGGGTGGTAGCGTGGGTGTGAGGGGTGGTGTGTGTGGGGGTGGTAGTGTGGGTGTGAGGGGTGGTAGCGTGGGTGTGTGGGGGTGGTAGCGTGTGTGTGTGGGGGTGGTAGCGTGTGTGTGGGGGGGTGGTAGCGTGTGTGTGTGGGGTTGGTAGCGCGTGTGTGTGTGGGGGTGGTAGCGCGTGTGTGTGTGGGTGGTAGCGTGTGTGTGTGGGGGTGGTAGCGTGTGTGTGTGGGGGTGGTAGCGTGTGCGTGTGGGGGTGGTAGCGTGTGTGTGTGTGGGTGGTAGCGTGGGTGTGTGTGGGTGGTAGCGTGGGTGTGTGGGGGTGGTAGCGTGTGCGTGTGGGGGTGGTAGCGTGTGTGTGTGGGGGTGGTAGCGTGTGCGTGTGGGGGTGGTAGCGTGTGTGTGTGTGTGTGGGTGGTAGCGCGTGTGTGTGTGTGTGTGTGTGTGGTAGCGTGGGTGTGTGTGGGGGTGGTAGCGTGTGTGTGGGGGGGTGGTAGCGTGTGTGTGTGGGGGTGGTAGCGTGTGCGTGTGGGGGTGGTAGCGTGTGTGTGTGTGGGGGTGGTAGCGTGTGTGTGTGTGTGGGGGTGGTAGCGTGTGTGGGGGGGGTGGTAGCGTGTGCGTGTGGGGGTGGGGGTGGTAGCGTGTGCGTGTGGGGGTGGTAGCGTGTGCGTGTGCGGGTGGTAGCGTGTGTGTGTGGGTGGTAGCGTGGGTGTGTGGGGGTGGTAGCGTGTGTATGTGTGTGTGGGGGTGGTAGCGTGTGTGTGTGGGGGTGGTAGCGTGTGTGTGCGTGTGTGGGGTGGTAGCGTGGGTGTGTGTGGGGTGGTAGCGTGGGTGTGTGTGGGGGTGGTAGCGTGTGCGTGTGGGGGTGGTAGCGTGTGTGTGTGTGGGTGGTAGCGTGGGTGTGTGGGGGTGGTAGCGTGTGTGTGTGTGGGGGTGGTAGCGTGTGTGTGTGGGGGTGGTAGTGTGTGTGTGTGTGTGGGTGGTCGCGTGTGTGTGTGGGAGCGTGTGTTTGTGTGTGTGTGGGTGGTAGCGTGGGTGTGTGTGGGGGTGGTAGCGTGTGTTTGTGTGTGTGTGGGTGGTAGCGTGGGCGTGTACGGGGGTGGTAGCGTGTGGGGGGGTGGTAGCGTAGGTGGGTGTGGGGGTGGTTGTGTGGGGGTGGTAGCATGTGTGTGTGTGGGGGTGGTAGCGTGTGTGTGTGGGGGGGTGGTAGCGTGTGTGTGTGGGGGGTGGGGGTGTGTGGGGGTGGTAGCGTGGGTGTGTGGGAGTGGTAGCGTGTGTGTGTGGGGGTGGTAGCGTGGGTGTGTGGGGGTGGTAGCGTGGGTGTGTGGGGGTGGTAGCGTGAGTGTGTGGGGGTGGTAGCGTGTGTGTGTGGGAGTGGTAGCGCGTGTGTGTGGGGGTGGTAGCGCGTGTGGGGTGGTAGCGTGTATTTTGGGGTGGTAGCGTGTGTTTGGGGGTGGTAGCGTGTGTGTGTGGGGGTGGTAGCGTGTGTGTGTGGGGGTGGTAGCGCGTGTGGGGGTGGTAGCGCGTGTGGGGGTGGTAGCGCATGTGTATGTGGGGATGGTAGCGCGTGTGTGTGGGGGTGGTAGTGTGTGTGTGGGGGTGGTAGTGTGTGTGTGGGGGTGGTAGTGTGTGTGTGGGGGTGGTAGTGTGTGTGGGGGGGTGGTAGTGCGTGTGTGTGTGGGGGTGGTAGCGCGTGCGTGTGGGGGTGGTAGCGTGTGCGTGTGGGGGTGGTAGCTTGTGCGTTTGGGGGTGGTAGTGTGTGCGTGTGGGGGTGGTAGCGTGTGGGTGTGGGGGTGGTAGCGTGGGGGTGGTAGCGTGGGGGTGGTAGTGTGTGTGTTGGGGTGGTAGCGGGTGTGTGAGAGGGTGGTAGCGTGGGTGTGTGGGGGTGGTAGCGTGTGCGTGTGGGGGTGGTAGCGTGGGGGTGTTAGCGTGGGTGTGTGGGGGTGGTAGCGTGTGTGTGTGGGGGTGGTAGCGTGTGTGTGTGGGGGTGGTAGCGTGGGGGTGGTAGCGTGTGTGTGAGAGGGTGGTAGCGTGGGTGTGTGGGGGTGGTAGCGTGTGCGTGTGGGGGTGGTAGCGTGGGGTTGTGGGGGTGGTAGCGTGTGTGTGTGGGGGTGTTAGCGTGGGTGTGTGGGGGTGGTAGCGTGTGTGTGTGGGGGTGGTAGTGTGTGGGTGTGGGGGTGGTAGCGTGTGTGTGTGGGGGTGGTAGCGTGGGTGTGTGTAATGTATGCTGATCAGTGCTTAATGGCCACATGGGGAACATGAGAGGATGCTTACTATTCAAGGGTTTGTTGTGTTTCATGTGTGTGTGTGTGTGTGTGTGTGTGTGTGTGTGTGTGTGTGTGTGTGTGTGTGTGTGTGTGTGTGTGTGTGTGTGTGTGTGTGTGTGTGTTCACTCGTCTCTAACTGTGAGGAGCATGAGTGAAAACGTGTGTGTCTGTGTGTCTCCTCGCTGACCACCCGTCGTCTCCCTCATGTCTCTCGTCCCTTCATCCCCTCACAGTTAAAGCTGACAAAGTGAACCAGAGTGGCTTTAATAACTGCCGAGGCTTAATGAAACTGAATCATATTAGAGTCAAAGCTATACACTGAGACAGATGGGAGCCTGGGTGGGCTTGCCAGTATAGGGACCACCATGTCGCAAATTACACATCCTCAGAAAGAGAGAGGGACACACACACCATACCATCATTTTTATCTCTCATCAAGACGGAGATGGTTGCTCTCCATCTTCTCTCTTCCCTCTCCTCCCTCCATCCCTCATTCCTCCTTTCTCTCATCTGGTGCCTGTCACTGTGTTTAGAGATGTCCAACTAAAGTACAACGTAGTTTGGTCTGCTCAGCGGTACTATTACTGGTGGTTGCGCTGTACCTTCCCTCCCTCCCTCCTTCTCTTTCTTGCATCTGTTGCCTCTGACTGTCTTGACTGTTACGACTGTCACCAGCGTTGCGCAGCGTCCTCCTCACTACAGTACGGTGACTAAGTGTCTTCCCCACCCGTATCTTCCTGTATTGACGTAGAAATCCCCAGGCAGGTATAATCTGCTCCCGCGCATCACCTTCAAACACACCCATCATTCCCTTTCCTGGAAATTATCATTTTTTACAACAAGACACTTTATAAAAAGTCATTACCCCTTAAACCGGTGCCATTCAGAATGTCAGGACACCGTTATTATCGTGAGAGGTGTGCCGGTTTTGTATGGTTCTCGCCTGCTCGGGACTCACCTCTGATATTTTGCTATTAGCCGACTCTGCCGAGAGGGCGTTTGGGCGCTCGAGTTCAATATTATGGAAATGTTCATTTTGTTAAGCTGGCTGCTGTTTTCTTTGACTGACAGCGGAGTATAATAGGCTATCTGGCAGGCTGTGCACTCGGCTATGGTGGAGATACACAATGCAGAGACTTAATGAGAGGAGATAGCATTGTGGGGAGAGCTGCTGTGGATAGAAGGAGGCCAGGGCATTGTGTGTGTGTGTGTGTGTGTGTGTGTGTGTGTGTGTGTGTGTGTGTGTGTGTGTGTGTGTGTGTGTGTGTGTGTGTGTGTGTGTGTGTGTGTGTGTGTGTGTGTGTGTGTGTGTGTGTGTGTGTGTGTGTGTGTGTGTGTGTGTGTGTGTGTGGGCAAGCACATGGATTACACTGGGTCTTAGAGGGTCGTTTCAGTGGATGAAAATTAAAATGTGTGGTTAGTGATGAGAATCCTTTACTCAAGGCGCACGGCTACAGAGCTGTGATTATAGCTCTGGCTGGTGTGAGCATGTGTGTTGATAGAGCATAGTTAAGGCTAATGTCTATATGGGATGTTTAGCTGTGGAGTAGACAGGAACAAGTAAGTGGTAATGTGATTAGGGGTGAGGATGCATTGTCAGATTGTGTACGGCTGGAGGGTAATCTCGCCCACACACATCGTCCTGCTGATGGGAGCAGACACTGAGAATCATATGAAGCTCTATAATGGGTGGATCAATACTCCATTCAGTGGTGATGAGACACCAGCTAGTCAATAATGCCACACACAGCCTGGCAGGCAGACAGACAAATGGGTGACAATCACTCGTTCGCCTTTAATCTTCACACATTTTTTATCTCACCTAATATCACTGTTTCATCATCTGTGGTCCCGTGTGGCTCAGTTGGTAGAGCATGGCGCTTGCAACGCCAGGGTTGTGGGTTCAATTCCCACGGGGGGACCAGGGTTCAATTCCCATGGTGGGACCAGGATGAATATGTATGAACTTTCCAATTTGTAAGTCGCTCTGGATAAGAGCGTCTGCTAAATGACTTAAATGTAATGTAAATGTAATCTCTATCTCTCTCACACACACACACACACAGTATCCACCCCCCCCCCCCCCTCCCTCTCTCTCTATGACACTGGGTGTCGTATTAAAAAGTGATAACTACTTGATCAAGCTCATCACCTCTACTGGAGACTAGATCGAATCCTACTGTTCCCCATTTCATCACTGCTCCATTTAACCCCTAACGTCAGATGGAAATGGATTAGTAATGTCAATTAACCCATTCATGGCCAACAGTAGGAATTGAAGACACGTAAAAGGGAGATGGCGTGTCTGACTGGCGATTTCTCTCAGACAGGTTCAACTCCATGCAACTCTGCAGGACCGCGTGCTAGCATGTAGCTTAGCGACACGATCTTACGAACTGCGGACACCAATCCAATTGAGACATTTCTCCAAGGCAGTTATGCGTAGGGAAGCCGTGTGTGATATTAAGGTGTGTGCTAGTGATAGGGCCAAGGTGGGCACAATCTACCTTCCTCTTAGTCACCCCAATTGGAAGCATCAGTCCCGTAACCTTAACTATAAGACATAGGAAAGAATAGGATAGGATGAACTTTAGTGTTCCTGAAGGGAGAATTGTCTTAGACACACAACGCTGCTGTATATACATAGAAAATGGACACCGTACATGACATTATAGCAGGAATACTAGGGCTGCAACCTATAGCGTACGAATAAAAACGAACCTGATAGAACAGGAGTTGTGCTCGTTCTGTTATTAATTAGACAATGACACAGTGGTCGCCGTGGCAACCCGAAGAGGAGTGTAGGACACAAATACACCCCGTGTCTGAGGCAGCAGGCTACTGTAGTTGTGTCTGCAGTAATATCATTCCACTTCTAGCCTATAGAATGGCTTGGCTCAGACTGAACAGATGTCTGAAGCGAGATGTGTCCCTTTGAACTGATGCGATTACGTCTGCGCTCTCAAGTCTCCTTCCGTTTGGTGTCAGAAGTCGAGCCGAAGCATATTGACTGGAGATGTGGGATTGATAATGTCTCGGTGTGTTTTGTTACATCAAAACACACCGAGAAGCCAATCACGGTGTTGTGCAAGTTGTCTCACAGCGCCACTCAATTATTTTTCTATTCATTCTCTCAAACGGGTTGTCAGGTCTAATTTACTTCATTGTCCAAACCCACCATTTTCTACAATCAGGTGGATCGTGCGAGGAATGCACTGCTACAGCCAATTGGCAAACTGCCCTGTTAGGTAGAAAATAATCAAGAAAAGGGGCAGACTTTTTTTGTCCCGTCGAAACCCTATTGACCTGTCATTAATCTGTAGCGGAGAGGTCAGGAACAGATGTCAGGACAACTAATATTGTTAATACGTTATGTAAACGTTGTGCAACCCAACGTAACAGGGTCAACCAATTAGGTCGGAGGAGCTGGCTGGCATGGATAGATGAGGAGAGTGGGCGGACATTTTCTCGTTAAGGAAGCCTTGTTAGATGGCTAATATTGGTTGATTTATGTAACTAGGCTGTAGTCTATGTAATCTTAAACCACAGTTGTTACTGTAGGTGGCTGGGGGTGGTTGTGAAAACTGCTCAGAAGACAAACTTTGAGGTGATTATGTTAAAATGATAGCCACTCTTGTTTGTATCTACTGTATAGTCACTACTGAGGTGTATGTTGCTTGAGCTTCCAACTGCTGTTTCCCTTTGCATTGAGGAGGGCTGAGGTAGTCTGGTCCAGACTCCAGATCCCACACACACACACACACACACTCTCCCACGGCGTATTTATCAGCTCGGCGAAATGTGTTCCTTGTTCTTAAATTAGCGTGACAGTGATGGAGCAGTCCATCTCACGCAGAGTGACGGGGGAGACGGGGGGGTGGAGGGGGTTTGGACTGACCCACATCCAGCTAGCAGCTCTTCATTACAGGAGAACTCCAGAGTGTGAACCACGGGAAAAATAACCATCATTTGGTGGGTGCTTATAATTATTTGTTATTATGGCACATGAGTTCATATGTTCAAAAAAGCATTTCTGCAACAAAGAAATGCATTTAGATGAAAAAAACGTTTACGTTCACATACCTCTCCTGTGAAGTCCGTCATATTTGGCTCCCGATCGGCGCAGCGGTCCAAGGCACTGCATCACAGAGCAAGAGACGTCACTACAGACCCTGGTTCGAATCCAGGCTGTATTACATCCGGCCGTGATTGGGAGTCCCATAGGGCGGCACACAATTGGCCCAGCGTCGACCCGATTTGGCCTGAGTAGGCCGTCATTGTAAATAAGAATTTGTTCTTAACTGACTTGCCTAGTTAGGTAAAAGTTCAGCTTTCTGAAACGGTTCACATATTTGTCCAATTTCCCACAGGTGTGGGAATTGAAAATGTGTTTTTTGCATATCGCACTCTCCCTGAGACACCCTCTGAGAGTGGCGTTACGGCCAAGGTCAGCCATTATCAACAGCAACCCTAGAGCAATTAGGGTGAAGTGCCTTGCTCAAGGGCACATCGACAGATTGTTCACCTTGTCGGCTCAGGGATTCTATCGACCTTTCGGTTACTTGCCCAACAATCCAACCACTAGACTACCTGCCACCTCTGTGATTCCCTCAATCTGCATTCAGAACGACTGCCAGGGCTAGAAAAACGAGGCCCGCGGTGACTGATCGCCATGTACTCATAAAACAGGCTCTCACTTATGCAAGCTGCTGATTAGGTGAAATGTATTCAGGGTACACTTCTTTTCACAACCCCCCGTCTTGGTGGTGAATGGGCAGGAGAGGAGTCTAGGGATGCATCCCAATTGGCACCCTATTCCTTATGTATAGGGCACTACTTTTGGCCAGAGTCCTATTGGCCCTGCTCAAAAGTAGTGCACTATATAAGGAATAGGGTGCCAATTGGGATGCATGCCAAGACTCGGGAGTTGGGGGTAGGTAATTGGAACAGACGAGCCCAGGCTACAGGGTGGTAATGCTGCGGCCCCCAGGACCAGTAACAGTTTCTATATACTGGTTCACAGACCCCCAATTAGGCTCTCTAGAAGTGGAGGTTCAGGTTCCTTCAGGGAGGGAGAGCAGGATGGTCCTCCTTTATTACATCTGGTTGAGAGGTGGTTCGGTCTGTGTCCCAAATGACAGCCTATTCCCAACACATTGCACTACTTTTGACCAGGGTCTGGTCAAAAGTAGTGCACTATACAGGAAATAGGATGCCATTTGGGACTCATTCTTTGGTTTTATGTGGCCTGGAAGGCAGTGCATGGAGAGACAGGGCTCCAGGTTAGCAAGTAGCGGATAAAACATGTTTTTTCTCTCTCTTCTTTCTGTCTCCTCCGTGATCGTCGTTTCTCACATGGGGGGATAGAGTGAAATATTTATACAGAGCCGGAAACGCTTTTCCTTTCCCTTGCCCTCCTAATGGGTCACAGGAGACTGTGGTTACACTGGGAGCTGGAGATGTTGCTGATGAAAGCTGTTCTGGGATCAGCCCGTAGCTCAGTTCTGGGGTTGTTCGAGAGGAGAGCAGCCCCAGAGGACTGATCCTAGTGCTATACAGGTGGAGACTGCTGAGGAATGGTAAAAAGTGGAAATACTCTTGACAGGCTGTGGTTGTGTAATATGTCTTATTAGTCAGAGCCCAGAGTTATTCCTGACCACATAACAACAACAAAAAACTCAGGGCACTTGTCGTGTTCCGAGTTGTAGGCTATTACGGGGGCACAGACCTTTTCCTGGCCACATTTAATACAACTTATTAAGGTCATCTTTAACCAATATTTACAGTAGCATTCAGATTATTTAAGAGATAAATTACACTCTTTGTGACGGTCACAAAGCTTGTCCAGTTACTTCAGACCTTTTGAATAACTCTTGCGTAACATAGTTTTAATGTACATGACCAAACGTTAGAAGCTCTTTACTTCATCAGACTTTGTTTGACAGCACCCTGGTATTATTAAAATGCTAGTTTGTAAAACACATCCATCATAGTACAAGTAAATCCAAAAAACACACAAAAGCACAGACCTTGCATAAGTCGTGACCCTTTCTTTTCTCCAGAGCCGAATAATCTCTAAACATTTTTGTCCTCGTTGCCAACCATAGTGCCTGTGTGCTGTGTTTCAGCACATAATACCACAGTGCTTCCCCGTTGGCTCCATCGTAGTGGGATTACATTCTAGCTTTGAGTACCTTGGTGAGTTGATTAAAGGTGTGATCTGGGTATCTGTTCAATGGCCAATTAAATGATTGATATATACAAGTGATGGGACTGCCATTATGCTGAAAAACAAATCCCAGATTGTAGCTTTTAGTTGGAGGGCAATTTACTTGTTGTCTGGGTCAATTGTGAGTTTCATTACTCCAGGCCTACCCCAAGCAACCCCTGGGTGACTCCGATAGAGACGTAGATTCAGGAAGTTATAAAGACACTACTGTATAGCATACATCATTGTCATCACAGCCATGGCCGCCCCCAAAAATGTGCACATTTGAGAGATTTTCCTCATCTGATTACCATAGAAGTCATTATTGACTTACACACACTGCACCACCGCTGCCACCGCTTCCTGTGTAAATTATTCATTGGAGGGAAATGAAGACAGTTGGGCCTGGTTTAGCGGAAGGCAAAGTTTGCCCCCTAGGGAGGGACTCTGATTGGTTGTTTTAATTACCCTCGCCACGGGACTCTTTTAATCACTTTCTGTGTCTCTTCTTGTTTATCAATGCACACATACAGTTGAAGTCGGAAGTTTACATACACTTAGGTTGGAGTCATTAAAACTCGTTTTTCAACCACTCCACAAATTTCTTGTTAACAAACTATAGTTTTGGCAAGTCGGTTAGGACATCTACTCTGTGCATGACACAAGTCATGTTTCCAACAATTGTTTACATTATTTCACTTATCACTGTAATTGTATTTTGGCCTTTTCTTAATAGTATTTTGTTCTTAATTGAGAAACAAATGTTGTTTTTGCTGTTTATTTTTAATATCCTCCTGGACAACACAAAAACACTCATGAGAGGCTGAAGCAGTAGACCCGTAGAGCAGAACCCATGGTTCTATAATGGGTTAAGCTCCAAGGGCAGATTGATAACAGCGGTAAAGCCAGACTGTCCTCTCTTCGGATCGTCTGCCAATCAATGGACTGTGTAGTTTCTCTAGAGAGCATCTCCGCGTCTCACAATGCAAAGTGGGCCTTTATCTGTGTGAGGGACATTTAGTCATTCACCGGAGCTTTCTTAGTGTGCTCTACTCTCATTTTTGGGGGTCAAATATGGGTCGATGTCATAATGTCAATTGAGGTTAAAATGGGGTTTTGCCATGGCTTAAACATGGCTCGTGTTCATAAGGGCACAACATAGCAAAACAATTTTAACAACAAAAACAAGCTTTTTTTATTGGACAAGTTCAGACATCCCGGTTTTGCTCCGTTTCAAAGTGTTTTTTCAGTTCTCTGTCTACTGAACACTACCTGGCCTATTCTTTCTGAATCAAATCTTGTGTGACCAATACAGAATCACCCTTCTTGCTCCTGAATGAACTTTAATAAGAAGAGAATATATAATGAAATCCACTGTATGTAATGAAATCCACTTTTCGTCGTCATTTTCTCTTCATATGTGATGCATGACGACTACTTATATAATATTGCACTGAATTTAATTTCCTCCTAACGTTGATTCGTTTGAAGTGCTTACAGGTCTACTGTACTTTATATTAGATATGAGTCGATTCATTTCGTGCGGACATCTTATTTGACCTTCTGACAGATTGTGACATTCTGACTGTAGATTCTTTCTCTGTCATCAATAACTTGTTTGATACTTTTATCCACGGAATGTAGTTAATGGAACTAGTATGATCTCTGTGATTTTCTCCTTAATCTCACCAAGACCAATGAACATGCGTCATGTGAATGGGTATTTGACGTGATACATCTGGGACAACAGTCATGAGGATAACTGAACAGAAACAAAGAGATTTGGTTGTGATGTCCTCCTGGCCTACCTATGCTGAACTGTGTGTGTGTGTGTGTGTGTGTGTGTGTGTGTGTGTGTGTGTGTGTGTGTGTGTGTGTGTGTGTGTGTGTGTGTGTGTGTGTGTGTGTGTGTGTGTGTGTGTGTGTGTGTGTGTGTGTGTGTGTGTGTGTGTGTGTGTGTGTGTGTGTGTGGTAACCGACTACTATCGTTCATTAGTTATTTCCTCAATTTCTGTGTTTGCACTGTGTCTAGGCAGCTGTGGCGAGAAAGACAAACACACCATCTTGAGGTCACCTCTCAGAGAACACAGCCGTTAAATGAGTCTTTATACCCCATGAAACATGCCCCTATGTTTCAAATGAACGTTCCGCGTGACCCCCTCCACCACCGTAAATACTCCCCGCACGCCGCTCTGCCTTTCCGCCGCAATTCACTTTCACTTTAATAACCACTTTAATAACCACTATACTACAGCCAATCTGTACAAGAGCTGGACCACTCAGACATACACACACACTGATGCAGACGCGCACGCTGATGCGCACACAAACACACACACTGATGCAGACGCATACTGACTCAGACGTGCACACACACACACACACACAGACACACACCCATAGCCAGTGCTAGCCACTGCCCATAACAGCACTATTACTTACAGGACATTAAACTCGCTCCTTTAACAGCCTAATACTCCTTCACAGAGGTAGACAGGGACACAAAATAACTAACAGTTCAATTGCTAAGCTATATATCTACTGAGGTACCAATTGGCCCTAAAGATGGCATATACACACACACACATGGTTTTACCAGTGTTGGTTGCTGAGGTAGTGGAGTGTGGTTGTTTGTGTATTCAGAACAGATGTGATGGAATGCTGGAGTCATCGTTCATCCTCATTTACCTGTTGGACAAACACACACACACCAATACTTGGCTAAAGGCGTCTGCATACTAGGTTTGGTTTGCTCCTAGCAGAACTCGGTTTGGAGAAGCATATGTCTATGCCCTTAAAAAGCGTCAGCATTACTGTTTGTCCCTCTTGAGATGCCGTAGCAGCAACAGTTCCTCAAATTAGTCAGAATCAAGAATCAAGAAATCTGGTATTAATTAAGGTGGTCTTAGTCGCACAATTTTACGTCTAACTAAGCTGTTTGGTGCAGTATTTCTCAAATGATTTTTTGTTTTTGCATGAAAACCACGGTCGTTGAATGACAACAAATACTTAATTGAAGAATCTTTACTGTTGACCAATCACCTACAAAGGGACGTAGACTTTGGCTACTGAACTTTGGCTTGCCTTAAGTAAAAAATAATGTGTGATCGAACAGCCGGAAAACCTGCCAAACACGAAAAATAACAAACAAATGTTCCACATTTTGTTGTGTTACAGCCTGAATTTAAAATGTCACAGATCTACACACGACACCCCATAAGGTCAAGTGGCATTATGTTTTTAGAAATGTTTACAAATGAATTAAAAATGAAAAGCTGAAATGGCTTGAGTCAGTAAGTATTAAACAGTGGTGGGAAAAGTACCAAACATGTCATACTTGAGTAAAAGTAAAGATACCCTAATAGAAAATGACTCAAGTAAAAGTCACCCAATAAATTCTACTTGAGTAAAAGTATAAAAGTATTTGGTTTAAAATATTTGGTTCTCTCTGCTATCGCATGGCAAGCGGTACCGGAGCGCAAAGTCCAGGCCCAAGAGGCTTCTAAACAGCTTCTACCCCCAAGCCATAAGACTCCTGACTATGATTATCATGCATAGTCACTTTAATAACTCTACCTACATGTACATATTACCTCAATTACCTCGACTAACTTCTGCCCCCTGACATTGACTCTGCACCGGTACCCCCCGTGTATAGCCTTTGTCACGCGCTGGCCTTAGATATCTCTGTTTTTCTTTATATTTTGGTTAGGTCAGGGTGTGACTAGGGTTTTTGTATGTCGTCTAGGGTTTTTGTATGTTTATGTTGGCCTGCCATGTATCCCAATCAGAGACAGCTGTTTATCGTTGTCTCTGATTGGGGATCATATTTAGGTAGCCATTTTCCTTGTTTGTGTTGTGGGATCTTGTCTATGTGTAGTTGCCTGTCAGCACTATAGTGTATAGCTTCACGTTTCTTTTGTTATTTTGTTAGTTTGTTCATTCTTTTAATAAAGAGAATGTACACATACCACGCTCCGCCTTGGTCTCCTTCATACGACGATCGTGACAGCCTTGCTATTGTTATTTTAATGCTGCTCTTTAATTATTTGTTACTTTTATTTCTTATTCTTATTTTTGTTTGTATTTTTATAATTTTTATTATTTCTAGTTTTTAAACTGCATTGTTGGTTAGAGTTTGTAAGTAAGCATTTCACTGTACGGGCTACACCCTTTATACCAACCACACGTTTGTAACGTCCGTCGTTAGGAGAAAGAGAGGAGGACCAAGATGCAGCGTGGTGAGTATTCATATTCCTTTTAATGACAACCGAATACTCGAACAAAACAACCAAATAACGATAAACGAGAATAACACGAAACGAAACAGTCCTGTCTGGTGACATACACAAAGACACAGGAAACAGGAACAATCACCCACAACCCACAATGACAAAACAGGCTACCTAATTATGGCTCCCAATCAGAGACAACGACTGCCACCTGCCTCTGATTGAGAACCATATCAGGCCAAACACATAGAAATAGACAAACTAGACATACAACATAGAATGCCCACTCACATCACACCCTGACCAAACAAAACATAGAAACATACAAAGCAAACTATGGTCAGGGCGTGACAACGTTGGTATAAATGGATCGGGAGACAGGCGCAGGAATGCGTAATAAGGGTTTTTATGTACCCAAATTACAGCGTGCCATGTAAAGGCATGGGGACGAAGACCAAACAAACACCTATACAAAACACAGAGTTGAGATCTAAACAAAAGAGCGAGATGTACCTCGAATAAATACACAAGCACACAATGATGAGACCCGTAATCATCTGCGCATTACAAGCGGCACAAAAGCCAAATCAACGAAGCACAGATCCTCACACGACCAACGGATATTGGAACAATAATCGACAGCCCAATGGTGAACCAAAGGGCACATTTATACAATTAATAATCATTGAGGAAATGGGGACCAGGTGTGCGTAATGGCACAGTTCCAGAGGGATCCGTGACACCTGTTGTATTCGGCGCATGTGACAAATACAATTTGATTTGATTTATATCAAGCAAACCAGGTGGTACCATTTTCTTGTTTTTTAAAAATCCATAGACACACCAACATTCAGACATAATTTACAAGTGAAGCATGTGTGTTTAGTGAGTCCACCAGATCAGAGGCAGTAGGGATGACCAGTGATGTTCAGTTGATAAGTGCTTGAATTGGACTATTTTCCTATCCTGCTAAGCATTCAATATGTAACGAGGAAAATGTATGGAGTAAAAAGTACAATATTTTCTTAGGGAATGTACTGTTGTGAAGTAAAAGTAAAAGTTGTCAAAAATATAAATAGTAAAGTATAGATACCCAAAAAAACTACATATGTGTCACGGATTCCGGTACTGCTGCTCATTCCGTTCACCAGCTCTGGAGGTCTACGTCACCGGCCTTCTAGGCGTCACTAAACTGGATTCATTATCACCAACCCTGGACTGTCTTGTCTCATTACGCACACCTGGTTCCCATTCCCCCTGTTTAGTATGTGTATATATGTGGTTCAGTATGATATGTTGGATAAAAAAATAAAGACAGACACCAATGTCAAGTTCAATAGCTTTGTCAAGCATTGTACAAATCCCTACACACGGAGTCCGGCTAGTCGATTACCTATCAACTAGACTCCGTAACATCATTCTTTTCAATTGAAAGTGCAAACATAACGGCACAAGACTAAGTTCTTAACAGTCAAGTCATAACAATTGAAAACGTATTGCATTTTCTTTTTACTTCAGTTGTCATCTTCCTCTTTTTTAATTTAAATGTTTCTATTTTTTAATAAAAAAATTATCAACAGAGGACAAGTTAACACAGTCGCTTGCTTACAGAGTAAGCCTATCCGGTGGCTTGCATAGCCAACCTACCCGTGAGTAAGTATTGGCTCTGACAGAGGTAGGATTAGAGCCACGAGCTGGAGAGCTTGGTGGGGTAGAAGCCTCACCTTCAGTTGGCTCATGTCTCAATTCTGCGCCACTTGCCCTTAGGCCTGGACTGTGATCCAACTCATCTAGGTGAGTGTATTGCGTGATCTGGTTTGTCTGCTCTGCTAAGCACAGATCCACCCGATTGCGACGATAGAGGGAGCCACCAACATCCACCAGGTAAGAACGTGATGCAACTCTCTGTAGGCACATGCCCAGCCTCCAAATTCCTGTGTGGTCACCCGGCAGCGGTTTCATCCTTATCGTTTCACCCACCTCCAGCTCTGGTAGGTCTCGAGCAGTCCTGTCGTAGAAGCACTTAGCGAGCTGCTTTCTGTGTCGCAGATTGTCCGTGACGTTTATTTTGGGCTTCGTCCCCGTCATGTTCATGACGTACTCTATTTTCGTATTTCTGCGCCTGTCTCCTATCATTATACAACATGGCAGTACGTAGTACTTTAAAGTATTTTTACTTAAGTACTTTACACCACTGGTATTCAACCCCTTTGTTATAGCAAGCCTAAATAAGTTCAGGAGTACAACTTTGCTTAAGTCACATAATAAGTTGCATGGACTCACTCGGTGTGCAATAATAGTGTATAACATGATTTTTAATGACACTGTACCCCACACATACAGTTGAAGTCGGAAGTTTACATACACTTAGGTTGGAGTCATTAAAACTCGTTTTTAAACCACTCCACAAATTTCTTGTTAACAAACTATAGTTTTGGCAAGTTGGTTAGGACGTCTACTTTGTGCATGACACAAGTAATTTTTCCAACAATTGTTTACAGACTGATTATTTCACTTATAATTCACTGTATCACAATTCCAGTGAGTCAGAAGTTTGCATACGCTAAGTTGACTGTGCCTTTAAACAGCTTGGAAAATTCCAGAAAATTATGTCATTGCTTTAGAAGCTTCTGATAGGCTAATTGACATAATGAGTCAATTGGAGGTGTACCTGTGGATGTATTTCAAGGCCTACCTTCAAACTCAGTGCCTCTTTGCTTGACATCATGGGAAAATCAAAAGAAATCAGCCAAGACCTCAAAGAAATTATTGTAGACCTCCACAAGTTTGGTTCATTCTTGGAAGCAATTTCCAAACGCCTGAAGGTACCACGTTCATCTGTACAAACAATAGTACGCAAGTATAAACACCATGGGACCACGTAGCCGTCATACCACTCAGGAAGGAGACACGTTCTGTCCCCTAGAGTTGAACTTACTTTGGTGCGAAGAGTGCAAATCAATCCCAGAACAACAGCAAAGGACCTTGTGAAGATGCTGGAGGAAACAGGTACAAAAGTACCTATATCCACAGTAAAAAATAGTCCTATATCGACATAACCTGAAAGGCCGCTCAGCAAGGAAGAAGCCACTGCCCCAAAACTGCCATAAAAAGCCAGACTATGGTTTGCAACTGCACATGGGGACAAAGATTGTACTTTTTGGAGAAATGTCCTCTGGTCTGATGTAACAAAAATGAAACTGTTTGGCAATAATGACCATTGTTATGTTTGGAGGAAAAAGGGGGAGGCTTGCAAGCTGAAAACACCATCCCATCCCAAAGCACGGGGGTGGCAGCATCATGTTGTAGGGGTGCTACATGTTGTAGGGGTGCTACATCATGTTGTAGGGGTGCTTTGCTGCAGGAGGGACTGGTGCACTTCACAAAATAGATGGCATCATGAGGGAGGAAAATTATGTGGACATATTGAAGCAACATCTCAAGACATCAGTCAGGAAGTTAAAGCTTGGTCGCAAATGGGTCTTTCTAATGGATAATGACCCCAAAAAAGCATACTTCCAAAGTTGTGGCAAAATGGCTTAAGGACAACAAAGTCAAGGTATTGGAGTGGCCATCACAAAGCCCTGACCTCAATCTCATAGAACATTTGTGGGCAGAACTGAAAAAGTGCGCGCGAGCAAGGAGGCCTACAAACCTGACTTAGTTACACCAGCTCTGTCAGGAGGAATGGGCCAAAATTCACCCAACTTATTGTTGGAAGCTTGTGGAAGGCTACCCGAAACGTTTGACCCAAGTTAAACAATTTAAAGGCAATGCTACCAAATACTAATTGAGTGTATGTAAACTTCTGACCCACTGGGAATGTGATGAAAGAAATAAAAGATGAAATAAATCTTTCTCTCTACTCTTATTCTGACATTTCACATTCTTAAAATAAAGTGGTGATCCTAACTGACCTAAGACAGGGAACATTTACTAGGATTAAATGTCAGGAATTGTGAAGAACTGAGTTTAAATGTATTTGGCTAAGGTGTATGTAAACTTCCGACTTCAACTGTACAATTATCTGTAATGTCCCTCAGTTGAGCAGTGAATTTCAAACAAAGATTCAACCACAAAAACTAGGGAGGTTTTCCAATGCCTCGCAAGAAGGGCACCTATTGGTAGATGGTAGCATGGTGAAGTTATTAATTACACTTTGGATGGTGTATCAATACACCCAGTCACTACAAAGATACAGGCGTCCTTCTTAACTATGTTGCTGGAGAGGAAGGAAACTTCTCAAGGATTTCACCATGAGGCCAATGGTGACTTTAAAACAGTTACTGAGTTTAATGGCTGTGACAGTGTTAAGGCAGTCAATGTCGTTCTCCTCCTCAGACGAGGAGGAGCATGGATCGGACCAAGATGCGGATTGGTAATTGTACATGTTTAATGTAAAACACAAGAAAACACTACAAAATACAAAACAACAAACGTGACTAACCTCAAACAGTCCTGTGTGGCCCAAACACTAACACAGGAAACAAACACCCACAAAACACCAGTGAAACCCTGGCTGCCTTTGTATGACTCTCAATTAGAGACAAACAATGCACACCTGTCTCTAATTGAGAATCATACCAGGCCGAACACAAAACCCCACATAGAAATACAAACATAGACAAACCCACCCAACTCACGCCCTGACCAACTAAAATGAATACAAAACAAAGGAAAACAGGTCAGGAACGTGACAGAACCCCCCCCTTAAGGTGCGAACTCCGGGCGCACCAGCACAAAGTCTAGGGGAGGGTCTGGGTGGGCGTCTGTCCACGGTGGCGGCTCTGGCGGTGGACGAGGTCCCCACCCCACCCTAATCAATCCCCGCTTCTTTATCCCCCTCCCAATGACCACCCTCCCACTAACCCCACCTAAATGAAGGGGCAGCACCGGGACAAGGGGCAGCACCGGGACAAGGGGCAGCACCGGGACAAGGGGCAGCACCGGGACAAGGGGCAGCACCGGGACAAGGGGCAGCACCGGGACAAGGGGCAGCACCGGGACAAGGGGCAGCACCGGGATAAGGGGCGGCAGGTCCTGGCTGAGGGACTCCGGCAGGTCCTGGCTGAGGGACTCCGGCAGGTCCGGGCTGAGTGGCAGCTCTGGACTGTAGGGCAGCTCCGGACTGTAGGGCAGCTCCGGACTGTAGGGCAGCTCCGGACTGTAGGGCAGCTCCTGACTGTAGGGCAGCTCCTGACTGGCGGGCAGCTCCTGACTGGTGGGCGTCTCTGGCAGCTCCTGACTGGCGGGCGTCTCTGGCAGCTCCTGACTGGCGGGCGTCTCTGGCAGCTCCTGACTGGCGGGCGTCTCTGGCAGCTCCTGACTGGCGGGCGTCTCTGGCAGCTCCTGACTGGCGGGCGTCTCTGGCAGCTCCTGACTGGCGGGCGTCTCTGGCAGCTCCTGACTGGCGGGCGTCTCTGGCAGCTCCTGACTGGCGGACGGCTCTAGCGGCTCCTGACTGACGGACGGCTCTACTGGCTCGGGACAGACGGGCGGCTCTAATGGCTCGTGGCAGACGGCTGACTCAGATGGCGCTGGGCAGACAGATGGCTCAGACGGCGCTGGGCAGACAGATGGCTCAGACGGCGCTGGGCAGACAGATGGCTCAGACGGCGCTGGGCAGACAGATGGCTCAGACGGCGCTGGGCAGACAGATGGCTCAGACGGCGCTGGGCAGACAGATGGCTCAGACGGCGCTGGGCAGACAGATGGCTCAGACGGCGCTGGGCAGACAGATGGCTCAGACGGAGCTGGGCAGACGGGCCGTTCAGGCACCGCTGGGCAGACGGCAGACTCTGGCCGGCTGAGACGCACTATAGGCCTGGTGCGTGGTACCGGAACTGGAGGTACCGGGCTGAGGGCACGCACCTCAGGGCGAGTGCGGGGAACAGGAACAGGGCACACTGGACTCTCGTGGCGCACTCTAGGCCTGGTGCGTGGTACCGGAACTGGAGGTACCGGGCTGAGGGCACGCACCTCAGGGCGAGTGCGGGGAGAAGGAACAGTGCGTCCAGGGCTCTGGAGACGCACAGGAGGCTTGGTGCGTGGTGCCGGAACTGGAGGCACCGGGCTGGAGACACGCACCATAGGGAGAGTACGTGGAAGAGGAACAGGGCTCTGGAGATGCACTGGAAGCCTGGTGCGTGGTGTAGGCACTGGTGGTACTGAGCTGGGGTGGGAAGGTGGCGCCGGATATACCGGACCGTGAAGGAGGACACGTGCTCTTGAGCACCGAGCCTCCCCAACCTTACCAGGTTGAATGGACCCCGTAGCCCTGCCAGTGCGGCGAGGTGGAATAGCCCGCACTGGGCTATGCAGGCGAACCGGGGACACCACCTGTAAGGCTGGTGCCATGTACGCCGGCCCGAGGAGACGTACTGGAGGCCAGATACGTTGGGCCGGCTTCATGGCATCCGGCTCGATGCCCAACCTAGCCCTCCCAGTGCGGCAAGGTGGAATAGCCCGCACTGGGTTAAGCACGCGTACTGGGGACACCGTGCGCTTTACCGCATAACACGGTGTCTGACCAGTACGACGCCCTCTCACTCCACGGCAAGCCCGGGGAGTTGGCTCAGGTATCCTACCTGGCTTCGCCACACTCCCCTTTAGCCCCCCCCCAAGAAATTTTTGGGTGAGCCTCTCGGGCTTCCAGCCTCTCATACGTGCTGCCTCCTCATACCAGCGCTCCTGGGCTGTGGCTGCCTCCTTCTCCTCCCGAGAGCGGCGATTCACACCAACCTTAGCCCAGGGTCCTTCTCCATTGAATATTTGTTCCCAACTCCATTCCTCTTCTCTCCATTGCTTTAGTTCCTTTCCTCCGGCTCCAATCCGCTTGGTCCTGTTGTGGTGGGTGTTTCTGTTAAGGCAGTCAATGTCGTTCTCCTCCTCAGACGAGGAGGAGCATGGATCGGACCAAGATGCGGATTGGTAATTGTACATGTTTAATGTAAAACACAAGAAAACACTACAAAATACAAAACAACAAACGTGACTAACCTCAAACAGTCCTGTGTGGCCCAAACACTAACACAGGAAACAAACACCCACAAAACACCAGTGAAACCCTGGCTGCCTTTGTATGACTCTCAATTAGAGACAAACAATGCACACCTGTCTCTAATTGAGAATCATACCAGGCCGAACACAAAACCCCACATAGAAATACAAACATAGACAAACCCACCCAACTCACGCCCTGACCAACTAAAATGAATACAAAACAAAGGAAAACAGGTCAGGAACGTGACAGACAGGAGAAAACTGAGGATGGATCAACAACATTGTAGTTACTCCACAATATTAACCTAAATGACATAGTGAAAAGAAGGAAAGCTTGTACAGAATACATATATTCCAAAACATGCATCCTGTTTGCAATAAGACACTGAAGTAAAACTGCAAAAATGTGGCAAAGAAATTAACTTTATATCCTGAATACAAATTGTTCTGTTTGGGGCAAATCCAACTCAACACATCATTGAGTACGACTCTTCACATTTTCAAGCATGGTGGTGGCTGCATCATGTTAGGGGTATGCTTGTCTTTGGAAAGGACTAGTGAGTTTTTTAGGATACAAATAAATGAATAGAGATAAGCACAGGCAAAATCCTAGAGTAAAACTTGGTTCAGTCTACTTTCCAACAAATTCACCTTTCAGCAGGACAATAATCTAAAACACCAGATTATATTTAATGTTCCTGAGTGGCCTAGTTAGAGTTTTGATTTAGATCAGCTTAAAAATCTATGGCAAGACTTGAAAATGGCTGTCTAGCAATGATCAACAACCAACTTGACAGAGCTTAAAGAATTGTTTAAGAATAATGTGCAAATATTGTACAATCCCGGGATGCAAAGCTCTTAGAGACTCACGCAGAAAGACTCAAAGCTGTAATCACTGCCAAAGGTGATTCTAACATGTATTGACTCAGGGGTGTGAATTCTGACATAAATTAGGTATTTATATATTTCATTTTCAATATATGTGCAAAACTCCTAAAAACATGTTTTCACTTTGTCATTATGGGGTATTGTGTATGGGTGAGCAACATTTTAATCCATTTTGAATTCAATCTGTAACACATCGAAATGTGGAATAAATCAAGGGGTATGAATCATTTCTGAAGGCACTGTATGCATATTGTTCTGACTGGGAAGCATACGCTAAGCTTAAGGGGTATCCAAACCAGAGAAAAAGTGTTGAGAGATGGGTTCAGAAGATTGACTCTCAGTCTGGTGAGGCCGGTAGTGAGAGAACAAGCTAAAGAGAGTGACCACTAGCTGGCATAGGCTGCTTGTTTAATCCCAATGCCAAGGCTGGCAGGACCTGCCTCCTGCTGTAAAGGCTCCATGATTAGACAGACATCTCTCTTTCTGTCTCATTTTCTTAACCTCTCTCAATGTACCCTCTTTCTTTCTCTCTAACCTTTTTCATTAGCCTCCATCCCATCTCTCTCTCCATCTCTCTTCCCTCATCTCCCTCCCTCCCTCCCCCTCTCCTCCACTCTCAGTACCCAGCGAGGTGACCTGTCCGATCTAGCCAAGGTCATGGAGGCGACATGACGGAGAAGGCGGTTGATTTTAGCCGGCTTCATTACTTTACTTTCCCCCCTGGCCCAATCCTGCCATCCCTCCCTCCATTCCCTCCATCTCTCTATTCCCCCCTCCATCCCTCTGGAGGCCTGCAAGCCCTCTTCATCATGTGATTAACAGGACCTCTGTTCTCTGGCTTTCAGAGCTGGACAGCAAGGGGAATGGAGGCTGGGTGTGTGTGTGTATATGGAGGGGGAGCTGCGGGGGGGGGGGGGGGGGTGTACAGGCATGCGTGAGAAACACAATCTAAGAGACTGTGTGTGTCTGAAAGAGAGCGAGATTGTGTGTGTGTGTGTGTGTGTGTGTGTGTGTGTGTGTGTGTGTGTGTGTGTGTGTGTGTGTGTGTGTGTGTGTGTGTGTGTGTGTGTGTGTGTGTGTGTGTGTGTGTGTGTGTGTGTGTGTGTGTGTGTGTGTGTGTGTGTGTGTGTGTGTGTGTGTGTGCGCGTGTGTGTGTTCAGAAATTGGATACAAACTCTGCCAAGAAAATAATGACTTGGCCCCAAGGCTCCAGCCAGTCTCTTGGGCTGTGTAGCAGCGTCCAATGGGGGAATGTGATGTCTTGACTGCTCCCTATAGGAGAGGGGGAATTCTGACACACGCACACGTGGCACACACACTCCATGGGGCTTCCATCAAAGCAGCTGGTAGAAGTCATTCCTCATGCTTCATGGGTAATGGGATTTAAAGTTAACCTAGGACATTGCCAGGGAAGGTATGCTTCCATTCCATTCTATTTTCAACACAAGAGGCGGTGGTTTCACAGTTTGGCTAATGGGAAGATCATGTAAGACTTCCCAAATGAGTCACTATGTGTTATGCGGTTAGGATGTCTTTGGAGATGGGTTGAGTCAATGTTATCTTTTATATGGTGGAAAATAGCATCGTCTTGTCTCTGTTTCTTCACCCCAGACTAGACAATGAGAGCAGCAGGAGAGGATGGATCATTATTTTGAGATAAAAGGGGCAAAGCCGCAGCGGTGTGTAACTGTGCGCGTGCGACGGTGAAAAGGGTACACCACACTCCCACAGTATCCCAGAGAGAACGGTTCCTCTGAGAATTACTCCTACAGTTTAGTTGTTCTCTGAGACACACAAGACAACGGGAGACACTATCTCAGAGATGTTGTGTGTGTGTGTGTGCACCTCAAAGTTCCTGTCTCACTGCAACTTGTAGTAGGAGCAGAATACTATGACATGTACAGTACTTGCTAGCATTCCCATTTCAATAAGATTAGCTTACTAAATACCACCACAGCCATCACATCCTGCTCATTCTCCTACAGTAGCATAGTTAGCATATATTGCCTTTTAATGTTCTAAGTATATAGCGAACACCATGTGAACGGAGACTTGCAAATGAATATTTTCAAAGGAATATTTTCAAAACCCACAATCCCTCACGGTTGTAATTAATCACGAGCAGTAAGCTAAGGCTTCATATATTAATGACATGTACTTATACACATACAGTATATTTCACTCTGCCGCCAACTAGCATACTCATTAATAAAGAAGTCAATTTATCAAAGCTTCTCCGGAACTGAATATATTAGCATTGATTGCGGTCCAAATGACACTCTCTTCCCTACATAGTGCACTACATTTGACCAGAATCCTATGCGACCTGGTCAAAAGTAGTGCACTTAAAAGGGAATAGGGTGTCATTAATATTACCTCAGGATGTGGAGAGCGGGGATGAGGAGTCTCTGGTCCAGTGCTTTCCAACATGCTCCGTCTCATTGGAGTGTTACAATTGAATTGAGCTAAATCACCTACTGTGCTTCTTCATATGAACAGGGCGTAACAAAGTAATGGAGTCATTTGCATGTTATGGTGGAATAGCTTTAGGTCGTCCTGAACGTGTTGGATGGCATGAGGAGTTCATTTTGTCTACTGGAGGATGGAGGAGAATAGGGGATTGTCAGGGATTCTATGGATAGTAAGGAGGTATGTGACATCTATCACGATTATTATATGGTTCTCACTCTATGGGCCGTTGCCATTGTTCAATGTCAGTGCAGGAAAGGAGACAAGGAGAAGAGGCAACAACAGACTATTGAGATGGACCCAATCTCTTTATTACTCTCTCTCTCTCTCTCTCTCTCTCTCTCTCTCTCTCTCTCTCTCTCTCTCTCTCTCTCTCTCTCTCTCTCTCTCTCTCTCTCTCTCTCTCTCTCTCTCTCTCTCTCTCTCTCTCTCTCTCTTGCTCTCTCTCTCTCTCTCTCTCTCAACTCCTCTCCCTCTCTCTTCCCTCTCTCTCTCTCTTCCCTCTCTTCCCTCTCTTCCCTCTCTTCCCTCTCTTCCCTCCTCTCTCTCTCTCTCTCTCTCTCTCTCTTCCCCCTCTCTCTCTCTCTCTCTCTTCCCCCTCTCTCTCTCTCTCTTCCCCCTCTCTCTCTCTCTCTCTCTTCCCCCTCTCTCTCTCTCTCTTCCCACTCTCTCTCTCTCTCTTTCAGCCGCTCTCCCCCCCCTCTCTCTCTTACTTTCTCTTCTCCCTCTCTCACTCTCTCCCTCTCTCTTTCTCTCTTATCCCTCTCTCTCTCTCTCTCTATCTCTCTTCCCCCTCTCTCTCTCTCTTCCCCCTCTCTGTCTCTCTCTTTCAGCCGCTCTCCCCCCCTCTCTCTCTATTACTTTCTCTTCTCCCTCTCTCTCTCTCTCTCTCTCTCTCTCTCTCTCTTCCCCCTCTCTCTCTCTTCCCCCTCTCTCTCTCTCTCTTTCAGCCGCTCTCTCTCTCCCCCTCTCTCTCTCTTACTTTCTCTTCTCCCTCTCTCACTCTCTCCCTCTCTCTTTCTCTCTTATCCCTCGCTCTCTCGCTGTCTCTCTCTCTCTCTCTCTCTCTCTTTCTCTCTCTCTCTCTCTCTCTCAGACACAGGCTGTAATCTCCTGCTTTGATCAGGCCTAATGATTGTCATCAGCGCTGCTTAAGGAGGCCTGGCCCTGTGCCCAACGCTGCTGTGTGTGTGTGTGTGTGTGTCAGGCCCTCTTAATGAGGTGAAGCTAGAGCGTGACTCAGAGTAGCTTTAGGGGTAGTAGGGTGGCATAACCCCGACCACAAACATGCCTCCAGCCAGCCCCTGACATGCCCACAGTAAAGAGACACCGGGCACACACTGAAAGATCCACTCTAAAGAGGCTGATGTCGTTCTATAAGCCGTTACGACGGACGACAGGTTCAGTACACATCACTGCATTCTGTATCAGAAACTTCAGCCGTACGTTACTTCCTGGATAACCTACAGACGTACGAGCTACCAGACCCGGTCTCGTGACTGGCTAACTCTAGAGATCCCTCCCATCTCCACTGACTTAGATAAATCTGCTTTTAGTTATTTTGCACCCGATGTATGAAACAATCTACAGGGCTCCCTGCAACTTGATGTTCTGGTGTCTCTGAGGCTGTTCTAGTTGTTGATTATAGACCTCTTTGCTGAGGGATGTGATCATTTTACTTGAATGGCTTGTAGACCTTGTATGTTTTTATTATGTCGTAAATAGTATAAATTGTGTAGATAGTATGACTTGTGTACATGCAGGGCTCCCTTGTGAAAGATGCCTTGGTCTCAATGGGACAAAACACAAAGTTACAAAAATGATGATTTTACAGGGCCTTGTGCTGTGTAGATCCATAGTCTTTTAAGCCTGTTTGTGTTCCCACCTACATACGTACATTGTTAGTGCATGTGCTTATCTTTGCTATACTGTAATATGATCCAAAATCATTTGAACCAAGCTCCTCCGTTCACTTCACTTCATTCTATTCTCCACTGTGCTGCATCCTCATTGGCATACCAGTCTGTACCACTATGCTGCATCCTCATTAGCATACCAGTCTGTACCACTATGCTGCATCCTCATTAGCATACCAGTCTGTACCACTATGCTGCATCCTCATTAGCATACCAGTCTGTACCACAATGCTGCATCCTCATTGGCATACCAGTCTGTACCACTGTGCTGCATCCTCATTAGCATACCAGTCTGTACCACTGTGCTGCATCCTCATTGGCATACCAGTCTGTACCACTGTGCTGCATCCTCATTGGCATACCAGTCTGTACCACTGTGCTGCATCCTCATTAGCATACCAGTCTGTACCACTGTGCTGCATCCTCATTAGCATACCAGTCTGTACCACTGTGCTGCATCCTCATTAGCATACCAGTCTGTACCACTATGCTGCATCCTCATTAGCATACCAGTCTGTACCACTGTGCTGCATCCTCATTAGCATACCAGTCTGTACCACTGTGCTGCATCCTCATTAGCATACCAGTCTGTAGCACTGTGCTGCATCCTCATTAGCATACCAGTCTGTACCACTATGCTGCATCCTCATTAGCATACCAGTCTGTACCACTGTGCTGCATCCTCATTAGCATACCAGTCTGTACCACTGTGCTGCATCCTCATTAGCATACCAGTCTGTACCACTGTGCTGCATCCTCATTGGCATACCAGTCTGTACCACTGTGCTGTATCCTCATTAGCATACCAGTCTGTACCACTGTGCTGCATCCTCATTAGCATACCAGTCTGTACCACTGTGCTGCATCCTCATTGGCATACCAGTCTGTACCACTATGCTGCATCCTCATTAGCATACCAGTCTGTACCACTATGCTGCATCCTCATTGGCATACCAGTCTGTACCACTGTGCTGCATCCTCATTAGCATACAAGTCTGTACCACTGTGCTGCATCCTCATTAGCATACCAGTCTGTACCACTGTGCTGCTTCCTCATTGGCATACCAGTCTGTACCACTGTGCTGCATCCTCATTAGCATACCAGTCTGTACCACTGTGCTGCATCCTCATTAGCATACCAGTCTGTACCACTGTGCTGCATCCTCATTGGCATACCAGTGTGTACCACTATGCTGCATCCTCATTGGCCTACCAGTCTGTACCACTGTGCTGCATCCTCATTAGCATACCAGTCTGTACCACTGTGCTGCATCCTCATTGGCATACCAGTCTGTACCACTGTGCTGCATCCTCATTAGCATACCAGTCTGTACCACTGTGCTGCATCCTCATTGGCATACCAGTCTGTACCACTATGCTGCATCCTCATTAGCATACCAGTCTGCACCACTGTGCTGCATCCTCATTAGCATACCAGTCTGTACCACTGTGTTGCATCCTCATTAGTATACCATTCTGTACCACTGTGCTGCATCCTCATTGGCATACCAGTCTGTACCACTATGATGCATCCTCATTGGCATACCAGTCTGTACCACTATGATGCATCCTCATTGGCATACCAGTCTGTACCACTGTGTTGCATCCTCATTGGCATACCAGTCTGTACCACTATGCTGCATCCTCATTGGCATACCAGTCTGTACCACTGTCCTGCATCCTCATTGGCATACCAGTCTGTACCACTGTGCTGCATCCTCATTGGCATACCAGTCTGTACCACTGTGCTGCATCCTCATTTGCATACCAGTCTGTACCACTGTGCTGCTTCCTCATTGGCATACCAGTCTGTACCACTATGCTGCATCCTCATTGGCATACCAGTCTGTACCACTATGCTGCATCCTCATTGGCATACCAGTCTGTACCACTGTCCTGCATCCTCATTGGCATACCAGTCTGTACCACTGTGCTGCATCCTCATTGGCATACCAGTCTGTACCACTATGCTGCATCCTCATTTGCATACCAGTCTGTACTACTGTGCTGCATCCTCATTAGCATACCAGCCTGTACCACTGTGCTGCATCCTCATTGGCATACCAGTCTGTACCACTGTGCTGCATCCTCATTAGCATACCAGTCTGTACCACTGTGCTGCATCCTCATTGGAATACCAGTCTGTACCACTGTGCTGCATCCTCATTAGCATACCAGTCTGTACCACTGTGCTGCATCCTCATTGGCATACCAGTCTGTACCACTGTGCTGCATCCTCATTAGCATACCAGTCTGTACCACTGTGCTGCATCCTCATTGGCATACCAGTCTGTACCACTGTGCTGCATCCTCATTAGCATACCAGTCTGTACCACTATGCTGCATCCTCATTAGCATACCAGTCTGTACCACTATGCTGCATCCTCATTGGCATACCAGTCTGTACCACAATGCTGCATCCTCATTAGCATACCAGTCTGTACCACTGTGCTGCATCCTCATTAGCATACCAGTCTGTACCACTGTGCTGCATCCTCATTAGCATACCAGTCTGTACCACTGTGTTGCATCCTCATTAGTATACCAGTCTGTACCACTGTGCTGCATCCTCATTTGCATACCAGTCTGTACTACTGTGCTGCATCCTCATTAGCATACCAGTCTGTACCACTGTGCTGCATCCTCATTGGCATACCAGTCTGTACCACTGTGCTGCATCCTCATTGGCATACCAGTCTGTACTACTGTGCTGCATCCTCATTAGCATACCAGTCTGTACCACTGTGCTGCATCCTCATTAGCATACCAGTCTGTACCACTGTGCTGCATCCTCATTAGCATACCAGTCTGTACCACTGTGCTGCATCTTCATTAGCATACCAGTCTGTACCACTATGCTGCATCCTCATTGGCATACCAGTCTGTACCACTGTGCTGCATCCTCATTAGCATACCAGTCTGTACCACTGTGCTTTATCCTCATTAGCATACCAGTCTGTACCACTGTGCTTTATCCTCATTAGCATACCAGTCTGTACCACTATGCTGCATCCTCATTAGCATACCAGTCTGTACCACTGTGCTGCATCCTCATTGGAATACCAGTCTGTACCACTGCGCTGCATCCTCATTAGCATACCAGTCTGTACCACTGTGCTGCATCCTCATTGGAATACCAGTCTGTACCACTGCGCTGCATCCTCATTGGCATACCAGTCTGTACCACTATGCTGCATCCTCATTAGCATACCAGTCTGTACCACTGTGCTGCATCCTCATTAGCATACCAGTCTGTACCACTATGCTGCATCCTCATTGGCATACCAGTCTGTACCACTATGCTGCATCCTCATTGGCATACCAGTCTGTACCACTGTGCTGCATCCTCATTGGCATACCAGTCTGCACCACTGTGCTGCATCCTCATTAGCATACCAGTCTGTACCACTATGCTGCATCCTCATTAGCATACCAGTCTGTACCACTATGCTGCATCCTCATTAGCATACCGGTCTCTATTGTGTGGCATGAGGATGCAATCTGGTTCAGACCCTCCTGGGTTCGTTTATACAATGCATTAGCTTTTGTAGTTTTGAAGGTTGTCCTGTATCAGTGGAGCTCAGGGAGTGAGGTGTACGTGTGTGCGTGTGTGCGTGTGTGTGTGTGTTTTTGTATGCGTGTGTGTGTGTGTGTGTGTTACATTTATTAAAGTTTAACAGGGCTGTATCAGTGAGGCTGAGGGAATGCTGTCTCTTATCTACTTCTTGAATAATGCAGGAGGCCCAGGGGTCAGAAGACCAGCTACCTGTGCCAACCTGTCCCACTATCTCTCTCTTTACTCACACACACACACACCAGTAAACACACACAGCTCCTATTTAGACACCCACAGACACACACACACACACACACACACACACACACACACACACACACACACACACGCACACACACCAGCAAACACACACAGCTCCTATTTAGACACACACACAATAGCAAATATATACATGTACGAAGCACACAGTCCTGCAACTCTCCTGTTTTTACACACACACACACACACACACACACACACACACACACACACACACACACACACACACACACACACACACACACACACACACACACACACACACACACACACACACACACACACACACACACACACACACACACACACACACACACACTGAGACGCAGGAGGAAACGGGGAAATGTATCATGTTCTGTTTATCTCCTTGATTATTTACCTCAACCTTTGGCAGTGCAGTTCCGTTGTTATTGTTTGAAGGTCTTTCCCTCCCAGAGAGATGACACATGTTACAACACGCAGTCTCTTTGATTCTAATTAGCGTGTGATTAGCATAACCTGGATTAGCATAGTTAAATAGTTTGTTTTTCTCTGTGTCTGGCTGTGTGCGTGTGCGCATGTGAGTGTGTTGTTTGACTGACTGACCGCCCCGGGAGGAGCGTCATTTGCATATGACGCTTTCCCATGAAATAACCCACAGTAACACCTCTTTTTTTTTGCCACAAGCCCACATCAGTCAAACAGACTGCTATTGGAGAATTCAATCTCACATTTAATTTGCCATTGTAATGCAATTTGCAACATACGTTTGTTTTGCCCTCTGAGGGGAGAAAAAGAGGCCATTTGTCATCATCATTTCATCATCGAACAATGGCGCATCAATCTCCTGCCCCTGCCACCTATAGCGTATCAGCGAATCAACTTCAACGGTAACTCTTCCCAAGGCATAGTTAGAAAAAGCGGCGTCAGCGCCAAAGGCTGTTGATTTAGTTATCTTGTTTATGCCGTCGGAATGGATGTCGTTAAGTAAGTTGTTTTCGTTGCACCCAGAAGCTGTCCGCCATGTTTCGATCTTTCATTGTGTTTCTATTGTAGTCTGTGTTCACTAGGGCACATGGTTGCAAAACGGAAACCAAAAATGAGCATTTTTTGTTGGATTGATACATTTTACATTTACGTCATTTAGCAGACGCTCTTATCCAGAGCGACTTACAGTAGAGTGCATACATTTTAACATACTAAGACAAGGATATCCCTACCGGCCAAACCCTCCCTAACCCGGACGACGCTATGCCAATTGTGCGTCGCCCCACGGACCTCCCGGTTGCGGCCGGCTGCGACAGAGCCTGGGCGCGAACCCAGAGACTCTGGTGGCGCAGCTAGCACTGCGATGCAGTGCCCTAGACCACTGCGCCACCCAGGAGGCCTATTTAGTTAATAGTTAATTCCTGTGCCTAATGAACATCACCCAGGTGAGTACCTCCACCTACTCATAGCTAAAGTGAATCCATCATCTCTATCACACTGTGCTCTGAAATGTGATTATCCACTTTATTATGGTGAGAGCTCCCCTACTGTGAATTTAAATGGCTGCCTTTGGAAAATGATCATTCCATTTTATCTAGCCCAGTGGTTCACAACTCCTCAAGTACCCCCAACAATAGATTTTTTTGTTGTAGACCCAGACACACCTGATTCAACTTGTCAACTAATCATCTAGCCCTCAATGAGTTGAATCAGGTGATTTTGTCCGGGGCTACAACTCAAATGTGTGCTGTTGGGGGGTACTGGAGGACTGGAGTAGTTGGGAAACACTGCTCTAGCCAGTGTATAATCAGAAGGGGAAATTACCTGAGCTTATTGTTTAACTTGTATCTAGCAGGACCTTTAGTGAGGCTGGTTGGTTGATTTATACCCTTAGCCTGGGTACCAATTTTTATTTCATTTCAATTCGATTTTGTCACGTTCCTGACCTGTTTTCTCTTGTTTTTATATGTGTTTAGTTGGTCAGGGCATGAGTTGGGGTGGGCATTCTATGTATTGTGTTTCTATGTTGGGTTTAATGTGTTGCCTGATATGGTTCTCAATTAGAGGCAGGTGTTTGACGTTTCCTCTGATTGAGAACCATATTAATGTAGGCTGTTCTCACTGTTTGTTTGTGGGTGATTGTTCCTGTGTCTGTGTCTACCACACGGGACTGTTTTGTTTGTTCGTTCGTTTTAGGTAGTCTGTTCCTGTTTCATGCGTTCTTCGTGTTTATGTAAGTTCTTGTTCAGGTCAGTCTACGTCGTTTGTTATTTTGTAATCAATTCAAGTGTTCTTCGTGTTTCGTCTTTCATTTAATACATTTCATGATGTATTCAGCAGCCGCTGCGCATTGGTCCGCTCAATCACCTATAGACGATCGTTACAGATTTAAGGGGCTTAAAGACATTTCAAATGTCATTATGTCTATATACTGTGTTGTAACGATGTGAAAATAGTTCAAGTACAAAAGGGAAAATATGTTAACAAAATGATGGGTTCTAGTCATTGGTCCTCTATGGCCTGCAATCATCTGGGTCGTATTCATTGGAGCACACTGTAGCAAAATGCTTTTCAGCGTAATATGAAACAAGTGGTTCCATTTTGGACAACAACAAAAAAACATTTCAACAGAACATGAGAACAAGAGGTTCTTATTGGACAAATCCAGGTAGTCCCTCCCTGTTTTAGTCTGTTTGGTGCCCTACTAAAATAAGTCCCACTGTAGTTGGTACCCTCTTTTCAGAGATGAAGACCAACTTATGTATCAGTGGAAATCCTAGTGAATCGCTTAGCAAGTTGATTCAAGTCAACATTTAATAAAGCAATTTGATTATAAAGTTAATGAATAGGCCTCTTCACAACTAAAATGATTATCAAATTGATTAAGTGATTCGGCAATTATAAGGACAACATGCATAGTAGGAAAGTTATTAGCAGAAATCACATATGTAAAATAATGAACTATGTAGAAATTAAGAGAGAATACTAAATCTATCAAGGATATAGGAAGTAAAGGTTATCTTTCAATTTGGAATTGGTCTTCAGTAGCAAATAAAGTTGAGGCTCTCCTGGCAGTCCCGGGCCTCCCATGCTCCCTCTGTTGCTATGGCACCACAGCGGAGGTTCCAGGTGGGACACTGATGCTGTCCACCCTGGGGCCAGGCCTCGTACTCCAGTGGGTCCCCGTTCACCCACAGCCAGCGGTTGGCCAGGTAACGCAGGCCCGTCCACAAGTGGGCCGTGTTGGTCCGGGCCTCCCTGCTCTCCCTCTGGGCCAGAAGCAGCTCCGTCTCAGACACCAGGCTGGTGAGGTCGGTGTGCTGCTCCCTGCAGTAATCCAGAGCCTCCTCCCAGGTCTTGCTCTCCCTCACCACGATCAGCTTCAAGCAGAAGAAGGGTAGCTGATGGTATACAAACGCATCATGCCATCTATTCCCTTTAATCAGACCATAGTCTTCTTTAGGCCCGTTGTTTGGTTGATCCTTGTCCCAGACACCAAGGTAGGTTGCGTATCCACCTCCCGACCACCTCCAGCCTTTTAGGTTGTTGGGCTCTCTGTAAAGACCAATCCAGGTGGAATCCTGAATCCATACACCTGGTGCCGTTTGTAGCTGCTGCTGTTCCCACTCACTGCTGATGGAGGACAGGTCGGTGTAATGTTCTCTGCAGAACTCCTGAGCTTGTGACCAGTTTTTCTCAGCAGAAACATAGATGTGCTTCCCAGATACAAAGGTGTATGGTTGATTCCGCCGATCTCTTGTCACACCAAATACCCCCAACACACTGGACACGAGGAGCACGGTGTAAACAGTCTTCTCCATGACAATGTTGCGTTCCGAGTTGAGGTGAAGTGTGTCTCTGCTGTTTCTGCTCTGTTTGATGCTCTGACTGGTGACGCTGGTCTGTTTCGAGGCATGATGGACCAATAGAAGAGCTTTACATTTTACATTTTTGTTTTGCAAATATGCTCACCTGTACAAACGTAAGGAAGGCAAATCTAACATAAAACGTATGTCTCTTCGAGGGGGCTCACTGAAGATGGGTGGAGAGAGTTTAACAGGAGTCAGCAACTGACACGTACACCTTTGAATAAGGGGCCAAAGCTGTTTGCCTGGTCGTTGTGTCTCTACCTGTCAAATAAATTCTCTGACACATGAAAAGGCTGCTCGTAGAAAATGGATGGAAAAGGTTGAGGTCTGTGCAAATAACATGAATAACTTTGAATGAGAAGTAACAGTTGTTAGTTTAGTGCCTCTGCTTTAGGAGCCTCATTCCCTTGACACCGCGGCCAGTTCCTCCCTGCCCGGCTGCCTGTGCAAAATAGCCTAGAATCATAGCAAAATAGGATTTGATTAAGAGGAAAATGTATTTGTATTCACGTTTTTTAATTACTTTCAATTGACAAAATTGAGTTTTAACTAACTCAAGATGGGACAGATGGGCCTTTTACAGTGGGGACCACACAGTGGGCAGAACAACCAAGGAGGTGGGCAGAGCCAAGCAAGAGCTAGCGAAATCCAATTGGACCATTTTAGCAGGTACTGTATTTGCATATTTCTGTTAGGGAACGTCTCTGAAGTGCGTGTGTGCAAGAACTTGATTTCTCCCTCTTGGATTCCTTCTAAACGACAACAATTTTAGAAACTCTGGCAAAGGGAAGTGCTGAGTGATTAGTGTTTTTTAAGGTCGGTTCGGTTTACGCACAAAGTCTCTCTGTGACCAAGAGAAAGTGGCCGTGTTTCATTTCTTCAAAATTATTCCGTAATTTTTCATGTTGAGAGCTCTAAATCCTTCTGAGAATATCACAGAGATAAAACCACAATTGCCGTCTCCCAGGCTGGGCTCCGTCGCTCAGAGGCAGATTAAATCGATTCTTTGTTTGGATAGGTCAGAAATTGTGACACGTCACTCCCTATGACAGTGAAAAGAAGGCAGCCTGTACAGAATAAAAAATATATCCAAAACATGCATCCTGTTTGCAATAAGGCACCAAAGTAAAACTGCAAAAATGTAGCAAAGAAATTTACTTTATGACCTGAATACAAAGCCTTATGTTTGAGGAAAATGCAACACAACACATCATTGAGTACCACGCTTCATATTTTCAAGCCTGGTGGTGGCTGCATCATGTTATGGGTATGCTTTTCATCGGCAAGGACTAGGGAGGTTTTTTTAAATAAAAAGAAACGTAATAGAGATAAGCACAGTCAAAATCCTAGAGCAAAACCTGGTTCAGTCTACTTTCCACCAGACACTGGGAGATGAATTCACCTTTCAGCAGGACAATAACCTAAAATACAAGGCCAAATATACATTAGAATATCTTACCAATATGACATTGAATGTTCCTGAATGGCCTAGTTACAGTTTTGACTTAAATTGGCTTGAAAATCTATGACAAGACTTGAAAATGGCTGTCTAGCAATGATCAACAACCAACTTGACATTTGTCCTTCTTGTTGGTCACATAACCCTTAAAAAATAAGGTAGGGGCGTGGATCATAAAACCAGTCAGTATCTGGTGTGACCACCGTTTGCCTCATGCAGCGCGACACTTCTCCTTTGCATAGAGTTGATCAGGCTGTTGATTGTGGCCTGTGGAATGTTGTCCCACTCCTCTTCAATGGCTGTGTGAAGGTTATGGATATTGGCGGGAACTGGAACAGACTGTCGTACATGTCGATCCAGATCATGCCAAACATGCTCAATGGGTGACATGTCTGGTGAGTATGCAAGCCATGGAAGAACTAGAACATTTTCAGCTTCCATGAATGTTGTACAGATCCTTGCGACACGTGCATTATCATGCTGAAACATGAGTTAATGTCAGCAGATGAATGGCATGACGATGGAGCTCATCCCGGTATCTCTGTGCATTCAAATTGCCATTGATTAAAATGCAATTGTGTTAGTTTTCTGTGGCTTATGCCTGCCCATACCATAACCCCACCGCCACCATGGGGCACTCTGTTCACAAAGTTGACATCAACAAACCCTTGGCCCACACGATGCCATACACAAACGTGGTCTGTGGTTGGACATACTGCAAAATTCTCTAAAACAATGTTGGAGGCGGCTTATGGCAGAGAAATGGCCATTCATTTCTCTGGCATTTGCTCTTGTGGACATTCCTGCAGTCATCTTTTATTTCAGCTCATAAAATATGGAATCGACCCTTTACGTGTTGCATTTATATTTTTGTTCAGTGTAAATGGAATTCAAGTAATTGAACCTATGTAAAATACATATATATTTAATTAATCGTTCAGCACTAGCAAAAGGTCAGGTCTATAAAACTTGGTGCGCTCTATTCCTACTAGATTTTAGTTTTGAACAGAAAACTGTACTGAGATAGGATCTGTCACTCGTGAGACCATTTGCAGAATGTCATCCCAGCTTAATCTTGCTACATCTTCTGCCTCTTCCTTGCCACTGCACTTCCTCTTATCACCATATTTGGTCATGATTGGATGTCCCTAGCAGACGCTTCAAGTTTTTATACATGTGTCTAATCCGGGTTTCCACTTTTATGTCAACACTAGTTATTATTTACCACTTAGCTACCCCACTTTGTTTGCCTTCTGTTGAAAGAGCTCTCACCTGGCCGGGTCAGATTGTCTTTAAATTAAACTATCATTGAGCTAGTTCACCTGGGTAACTTTCAGAACACTTTTTCAAACCACTTTTGCATGTGCCAGGTTTTCCATACAATTTTGTTTGGGAGGAAGACACATGAAAAGACATGACTGTTGCTCCTCATTCAAAATTATGCACTTCATTTGCACACATCTGTTCAAACTTTCCTACCCCCTGTGTACCCGCTGCATCAGTCACATTTCCAGACATCGGACTGGGAATTTGTTTAGGGAAAAAAACACCATTTGTATTTGTAGATTTGCTTGCCGCATGTTTGAATGAGCATGCAAAGGAACTTTCCTTTCAATCTGTCTCAAAAACAACTAAGAAATGTAAAGTTCTGCTCTTGGTTCATTGTGCATCCAACAGACCAGTCTCATCCTCATCCTCATCACTCATCAGTCAAGTCATCAGACAGATCAGACACAGCAGCACAGACACACTTTACTTCACACCTCACGTCTGAACACAACATCGCAATGGAGAAGACCATCTCCACAGTGCTCCTCATGTCCAGTGTGTGGGGGGGGTGTTTGGGAAGAGACTGATGAAAAAATGATTTTGGGACCATCCAAATTCTTCGGTATCTGGGAAGCACATCTATGTTTATGTTGACAAAACTTGGGCAGAGGGCATTATACTGGCCTGTCCTCCATCAGCAATGAGTGGGAAGAGTAACAGCTAAGAAGTGTTGCAGGCGGCTGGTTGTATCATTGGATCTGCATTGGTCTGTACAGAGAGTCTTACAACCTAACAGGCTGGAGGTGGTCAGGAGGTGGATATGCAACCTACCTTGGGACCTAGGCATCCGAACGAACAAACAACGGTCTCTTGGAAAACTATGGTTTCCTCTATTGTGATGGGTGGCATGATAACTATGAGAATGTTCCATCCTCCTTCTTCTGCTCTGAGCTGATTGTGGTGAGGGAGAGCAAGACCTGGGAGGAGGCTCTGGAGTACTGCAGGGAGTAGAACACCTACCTCACCAGCCTGGTGTCTGAGACGGAGCTGCTTCTGGCCGAGAGGGAGAGCAGGGAGGCCCGGACCTGGACGACCGCTGGCTGTGGGTGAACGGGGATCCCCTGGAGTGCGAGGCCCCAGGGTGGACAGCACCAGTGCCCCCGCCTGGAACCATCGCTGTGTGGCAATTGCAACGGAGGGACTCAACTCTGCTACTAGAGACTGAGACCTTCTTAGGGAAGAGGGACCTGAGAATCTCATAGCAATTGTCCAAATTGCTTTTCTCTCAAATTCGAATAAGATTTTAATTTTAAAAAATTACAATTATTTATTTATTTCACCTTTATTTAACCAGGTAGGCTAGTTGAGAACAAGTTCTCATTTACAACTGCGACCTGCCCAAGATAAAGCAAAGCAGTACGACACAAACAACAACACAGAGTTACACACGGAATAAACAAACATACAGTCA
Source organism: Salvelinus fontinalis (assembly GCF_029448725.1). Lineage (NCBI taxonomy): Eukaryota > Metazoa > Chordata > Actinopteri > Salmoniformes > Salmonidae > Salvelinus > Salvelinus fontinalis. The sequence goes on along the minus strand of NC_074704.1, from coordinate 21,338,508 downwards.
ATAATACAATAGAGAAAAGTCTATATAGAGTGTGTGCAAATGAGGTAGGATAAGGGGGGTGAGGCAATAAATAGGCCATAGTGGCAAAATTATCACAGTATGGCAAATTAAACACTGGGGTGATAGATGTGCAGAAGATGAGTGTGCAAGTAGCGGTACTGGGGTGCAAAGGAGCAAAGGAGGTAGTTGGATGAGCTATTTACAGATGGGCTATCTACAGGTGCAGTGATCTGTGAGCTGCTCTGACAGCTGGTGCTTAAAGCTAGAGAGGGAGTCTCCAGCTTCAGTGATTTTTGCAGTTCGTTCCAGTCATTGGCAGCAGAGAACAGGAAGGAAAGGCGGTTGAAGGAGGAATTGGCTTTGGGGGTGACCAGTATACCTGCTGGAGCGCGTGCTGCGGGTGAGTGCTGCTATGGTGACCAGTCAGCTGAGATAAGGCGGGGCTTTACTTAGCAACGACTTATAGATGACCTGGAGCCAGTGGGTTTGGCGACGGATATGAAGCGAGGGCCAGCCAATGAGAGCATACAGGTCGCAGTGGTGGGTAGTATATGGGGCTTTGGTGACAAAACGGATGGCACTGTGATAGACTGCATCCAATTTACTGAGTAGAGTGTTGGAGGCTATTTTGTAAATGACATCGCCGAAGTCCAGGATCGATAGGATAGTCCGTTTTACAAGGGTATGTTTGGCAGCATGAGTAAAGGATGCTTTGTTGTGAAATAGGAAGCGGATTCCAGATTTAATTTTGAATTGGAGATGCTTAATGTGAGTCTGGAAGGAGAGTTTACAGTCTAAATACACTTTACTTCACACCACACATCTGAACACAACACCGCAATGGAGAAGACCATCTCCATAGTGCTCCTCATGTCCAGTGTGTGTGTGGGGTGTTTGGGAAGAGACTGATGAAAGACTCATCTTGGAACAATCAAAATTCGATGGTATCTGGGAAGCACATCTATGTTTGACTAAACATGGTCACAAGCTCAGGAGTTCTGCAGAGAGCCTTACACTGATCTGTCCTCCATCAGCAGTGAGTGGGAACATAATAGGGTGCATCTCAATAGTCCAAATTTGTTTCCTCTCAAATTCGAATGTTTTTTTTATAAGAATGATCAAAAAACACCATTTTAATTTAAACATGTCCTATCTTGTAAAACAAAATCCTACCACAGTGAAAAAAGTACACATACTGTACAGCACAAACTCTTACAACTTTTCAATGAGAGCTATCTTACTTTCAACACAGCCCTGTTCCTCCTTTAGGTTGAACTTTACTGTGAGTCATTGGAGATAAGCAATTCTGTCTGTTTTATGATACTCATATAAGCAGCATACAGTATGCCTTTTCTATTAGGCTCTAATATGTACTTCCCAGAAAAATACCCTTCTGACAGCGAGGCCGAATATGAGCCAATTACGACTGTTTCTGCATTTCCATTACTAGCGTGTCGGGTTCTATATTTACCGTGTCAATTGAAGTAGCCGCCGGGTTGCTAATAGCTAACAGCGTCTTTGACACGGAACACATTGGAGGTGAACAACAGGTTATGACCGAGGGTCCAACGGAGAGCAGGCGCTAATAGGAACAGGTTGCACCTCTCTGCTGTACTCCTTCCCTTACAGAACGGACCTGAGTACACTTAGTGATGATCAAACCCAGTAGGTGGGCAGACGGATTCAGCAGAGCGCCATTCAGTGCTTAATCAACCAATCGGAGACCTCTGCACCTCTTCCAAGAGGTTATTAGACAGGAAGTGTGCCTCACGGAGGGTGCTGCCGCAACGCCAACCTGAGGTGATTGCCAAGGCAACAAACTCTGACGGTTAGGCCAACACACAAGGAGACCTCAGCATCAGAAACGTTTATATTATTAGAAAAGGTTGGATAATCCATTAACTTTACACTGTCAGTCGAGATTAGAAGTCCGCCCTCACTAGTTCTTCTTGTATCAGAGTGGCTCACCAGTTGTAATGAATTAAAATATTCTTTAATTATACTAGTGTAGCTTCCCGAAACCTTACTGCAATCTGATTATTAAAGTGCCCCACTAATTTGATTTGATGTTGCCATACCAAACACGACCAGACAGCTCTATGGGGATTTTTAATTGGTAGCAATTCAAGTAGTTAGTCCTGTATTAAATGTCCAATTATGCAAAACAATGTATATTTTTCAAAAGTCAATTTGATAGACGGTCCCTGTTGCAGATAATGTATTAGTGAAATTGATCGTTTTGCATCAAAACAGAATCAAAAGTGGAGAGTTTTTCTTCTGGGCCCATAATCACATAGTGTCTCAGAGTAAAAGTGGTGATCTAGAATTAGTTTTCACTTTTAGATCATAACGTTTAAGATTTTATGGACTGGTAGGATCTGATCATAGATCAGCACTCCTGTGAGACACTATGTCAATGCAGGCCCTGGACCTATAATTTATTTGCACCTGCTTTGTCCATCACAGTGGTATAACTGCCAGGCAGGAAGAATCCCATTAGCTGTCACTGTTACCATGGTGACATACCATACCCTGGGCATTTGTTTGTTTTTCTAAATGACCCGTTTGACTGGGAGCTAAGGAGATATCCTTGAATGGCCCACTACGGGTACAGGCACTTCGCATGTGAGGTTAAAGAACAGGTGTGTGTTCGTGTGAGGGTGTATGTCTGCATGTGCATGTGTGTGTGTGTGTGTATGTAAGCATGTGCTGAGGGGTAATGCTCAAAATAATACTTGTCGTGTGAGTTGAAAGGGCAGGTGTGCGTTGGTGTGTATGTGCCCGTGTGTGAAGTGCACATATTTGTGTGCATGCATGTGTGTGTCTCTGAGAGTGTGTGAGAGACGTGCATGTGCACACACACACACACACACACACACACACTTTCGGAGACACACTGACTATCAAAGGCACCTCAGCAACATCCAATTTGACCAGGTCCATAAATGATTGAGTGGGGAGAGGGTCAGGTGTTACTCTTCTATTTATGCCTGTGAACAAAGGAGGCGAATAAGGTTCCTACCCAATCGTTTTATTTCCGCCAAGCCTGTCACTAGGGACTCCAGAGGTGCCTTTGTTCAGACAAATTACACCACAGAGAAACGAATACAATTAATATTTCAAATGTTTCTCCATGAATATAAACACTATTTGACTGTAATCAACATTGGATTGGACAGACACAGACTAGACTTGGAGCTTTCAAATGGAAGATGTATTCCACTTAAGTGGAATATAAGTGGAATATAAGTGGAACAACAGAGTATTTTTCAGTTTGAGTACAAATGGGCAGAAGAAGCACACACTCACTTTGAAAGTGTGCTTCAAAGTGCTTTAAAGTTAAACCCAATAACACAATCACTAAGTACCATTTTTATCAACATACACTCAACTATGTATTTATTTAGAAGGTGAAGCTAACATTTGTAAATGTGCTCTATACCCCAGCATTTTAGATTTGAGATCAAACGTTTCACATGAGACGATAGTATAGAATGTCACCTTTTATTTGAGGGTATTTTGATGCATATCTGTTTTACCGTTTAGAAATGAATGCACTTTATGTATCCTGTCTGTCAGGACCCGGTGTGAGAAACAGTCACTAATAGTCGGCAGAACCCAGAAGATGAGGCAGACACAGCAGTACTAGAGATGGTGGTTTAAAGGAAAAAGATCTTCAGGCAAAAAATATAAATCCACAACTTCAAAAATAAAGCCAAGAGAAAAAATAGATATCCTCCAAAATACAAAGAAAATCCACAAAGTGGTAAGAACAGCAGGGGAAAAACAAACCTCAAAAGACTAATCAAAAATAAACAAGAACAAAACCAGAGAACCTCTGGAAAATCCAACAAGAGAAATATATGTTCACAGCAAGGCTGGGGCTGGGTGCTAACATACAAACACTGAGCAAAGAACTGAGGAACACACAGGGTTTAAATACCTACAAGGAAATGACACACAGGTGCAAATAATTAGAACAAGAAAAAACAAAAAGGTTCAAAAAAGGCGCAATGGGGGCATCTAGTGACCAAAACCTGAACAACCCTGGTCAAATCCTGACACTGTCCCCGCATTTGAAGAAGTATTTGGACAAATTCACTTAGTGTTTTAGAGTAGTCAAATGTTTAGTATTTGCTACCGTATTCCTAGCCAGGAATGACTGCATCAAGGTTGTGGCTCTACAAACTTGTTGGATGCATTTGCAGTTTGTTTTGGTTTTGTTTCAGATTATGCAATTTCATCCAAAAAGCAAATGCTTCCAACAAGTTTGTAGAGTTACAAGCTTGATGTAGACATTGTGTGCTAGGAATATGGGACGAAATACTAAACTTTTTTGCTAAATGTAATACGCTATAAAAGTGAATTTGTCTAAATACTTGACACCTTCAAATGGAGGGACAAGATACATAAAGTGCATTCATCTCGAAACGGTAAACAAATGTATGAAAATACTCTAAAATAAAAGGTGACATTTTGTACATTTGCCTCATAAAACATTTGATCTCAAATACCAAACTAAAATATTTAGTTTCCCTGTCCAAATTAATATGTAGGGGAGTGTGCCTCTGTGCTAGCATTTATTTCTATCAAAGAACCAGATAGATGATCGGAAGGCAGGACTACAGTACCCCAACACACTACTTATAATGCAGCAGCTGTATCCCACCAAAGCCAGGCAGATGTTTAACCCTAGTCCATCGATTTGGAGAGATTTATATCTGATCTTACAGAGCTTTGATTGACAGTTTTCAGGGAGCGCGATCACCTATCACCTCTGTGGCAGACCAGGGGGTTAGGTCAAGACGTTTACATAGATCAGACATGGACAGAGTATGATTAGCTCGGTTTCAAGGGTCTTTATTAATTAATAAATCGAAAAGAAAAGGTCTCTCCCATGAGACCCTCGCCGGGATACCTTCTTCTGGGCTCCGGGTCTTCCTGTATCCTGTTGGGCACACACACTCAACTCCCTCGGGTAAACATATCCAACCACATGGAAGTCACCTCACTTCCCCTAGTCCTCTCTCTGTGTGCTGCCCTTCTGGCAGCTTAATGGGCCTCCCACAGCTGGTGAGCAATCCGCCCTTGATTACTCACCAGCTCCCAATCAGCCCCAATTAGTCCTGTCCGGAGAGCCCGTCAAGACCTGGCACGTCCAGCAGAGGGAGCCACCGCCTCGGGATGTATACTCCCTCTGTTACCAGGCCTCGATGAGTCTCCACCTGGTGGCTGACCTGTGATCTTTGAAGATCTTCTTCTGTTGGCACTCCAAAAGGTCTCAGTTACATTACCATATGGTCCTTTTGTTTGATAAAGTCCTTCTTTATATCCATAAAAACTCAGTTTAGCTGGCGTGCTTCAGTCAATGATCCACCCAGTTTCCCTCCATCAAAATGCATACAAAATGAATCACAAACGTTACCAATAAACTTATCCAAACAAGTTAATCATCGTTTATAACCAAACCTTAGGTACCCTAATACGCAAATAAACGATACAATTTAAGACGGAGAATAGTATGTTCATTACCGGATATAAATAACAAAGAACGCGCTTTCCTCCACGGTCTTGGAAACACTACAGCCAAAATGGGAGTCACTTAGAAAAACTACAACTTCTCCCTCATTTAAAAAAAAACTGCCTGAAAGTCTTTCTCAAGACTGTTGACATCTAGTGGAAACCCTAGGAACTGCAATCAGGGAGAATTTCGCCCTATAATAAAAGTGCCAGCCATTGAAATCAGTGTTATGCTGAATTGTTTTTGGGGGGTGGTGGTTTGTCCTCGGGGTTTCTCCTGCCATTTCAGTTTTGTTATACTCATGTACATTATTTTAACAGTTTTAGAAACTTTAGAGTGTTTTCTATCCAAATCTATAATCTATCCAATTATATGCATATCCTAGCTTCTGGGCCTGAGTAGCAGGCAGTTTACTTTGGGCACGCTTTTCATACGGACATCAAAATACCGCCCCCTAGCCCAAAGAGGTTAACGCCCAGCCATTTTGCTGGGTTATATCTGTGTCCATCTCTGGTCCTTCTCATGAATCTCATATCTGCCCAGTGGAGTGAAGAACTGTTTCCTCCCTCCAGAACTTGACACTTAACATAGAATACATATTTTTCACTCCTCATTGCAGTCAATCATGCGACTGGATCGTGTTTTAAAGGCAATGTTCATGTGCGGGCATATTCTACCTGTCAATCAAACATTTTTACCCCCATAATTAAAATGTCTCACATGTTAAAGGCAATGTCCATGGGCAGCATACTCTCCCTGTCAATCAATTATTGTTCACCGCCACAATCAAAGTGAATAGTTTTTCCTATAAGAATGTGATATTCCTATGAGAATGTGATATTCCTATGAGAATGTACATTTTTTAGCTGTGCTTTCTAGTTGTATAATTGCTCTACGACTGTTTAAAATCAGGTAATGTGGCTAGGGTCTAGGGAACTGGTAACGCCGCACTACATCTCGTGGTGTTGCAGCATATGTTGCCTTCCCGCATATGTCGTCTGCCGAGGGAGACCAGCCAATTAAACAAAAGTCTGTGGCAGGAGGCGAATGTCTGTAACACCGTCTCCCAGGTGCAATTGCAGCGCAGGATCACTGAATTATTCTAGACCACCCCATTGGCCGCCTCCCTTTAAAAGTGCTGCCAGAAGAGGAGTAAGGTGAGCTTATGTTTTGGCTGTGCCTTTGAGATACAGGATGTGTATAGTGTGGCTGTAGTAAAAAGTCCCTGCATCCCAAAGCAGCCAGTGGAACCAGCCAGTGCTGCATCCTTCCTGAGACCTAGAAGTACTGCCACCCAGGTTAGAGACATGCTTTTCAGGGCCAGTGTTATAGACGATGTTTCAGGAGTTTGTTGTGTCGCAGTGCGGAGGGTTGTGAGTTCACACCCAAGTCAGGGTGGACTTTTCACTCCTTCACATTTCCAGAGAGAGAAAGTCCAACAGTGAAGAGTTGAATTTTACCTTGAAATTAACAGAACATTACTCAGCTGTGGCCGGTTGAGACTTTATACGCAGGCCGGCAGGAAGAGACAAATCTACGTCTTATTTATGCAAGTGTCCTTCGTCCTCCAGATTGTCTGACACAAAAGCATTTTCAGTGGTGTATCCCTGAGATGTTCTATTCGGTTCTCTACAGCTCAATTCAGTACATTTGTGCTCTTACTGTGTGATCAACACTAGATAATAACAGAAGCATTTGCGATGGCATGTCTCAAGTGCAATCTTTCAGGAAGTTAGGTGTCTTTCTCTAACTGGCTATATTGTTTGGTGAGTGTGATTGGACCATTTGAGTATCCTGTAGCTGCTTTGTATGCTACCGTACAAAGACACACAATGAAAGGCAAACAAAAGAAGCCAACATCAACACCCACCTGAGACAACAAAGACATCCATTACCTCATGTTGAGAATTGTATGAGATACATAATATTACATCTGCATGAATAAGCCTGACACAGATTCTGCTGCCGAGGTCCAGACAGTGCTGACAGAGAGAGAGGCCCAGCGTAGTTAACTGCACTGGCCCACTTGGCAGTGTCTCAGCATGGGCTCTTTCTCTCTGTCTTTCTCTCACTCTCTCATCGCTCTCGCTCTCTCTCTTTCTCTCCACCATCTCCCTCTCTGTGTCTCTTTCTATATCTGTCTCTCTCTCTCTCTTTCTCCACCATCTCTCTCTCTCTCTCTCTACCCACCATCTCTGTCTCTGTCTCTGTCTCTCTCTCTCCCTCTCCCTCTCCCTCTCTCTCTCTCTCTCTCTCTCTCTCTCTCTCTCTCTCTCTCTCTCTCTCTCTCTCTCTCTCTCTCTCTCTCTCTCTCTCTCTCTCTCTCTCTCTCTCTCTCTCCCTGTCTCTCCACCATCTCTCTCTCTCTGTCTCTGTCTGTCTCGTTCTCTCTCTGTCTGTCTATCTATCTCTCTCTGTCTCTCTCTCTCTACCCACCATCTCTATCTCTGTCTGTCTCGTTCTCTCTCTCTCTCTCTCTGCCTCTCTCCCTCCCTCTCACTCAACAATCTCTCTCTTTCTCTATCTCTCTCCCTCTCTCTCCACCCTCTCTTTCTCTCTCCATGCTCTCTCTCTCTCTCCATGCTCTCTCTCTCTCTCCATCCCAGCTGTGTTCTACACTGTTATTTATCCTGGTCTTCAGGAACAACAGCTTATCCCACTGCCCAAGCCTGCTCCAATTAGCTCTACTTCTGGGGATCATTGGCACACTCTCTAAGCATCTGCTCTGTCATGCGCGCGCGCGCGTGTGTGTGACACTGACAGGGTTTGAACCAATGTTTCATGAAAAGTGCATTGGCCCACTAAGCCAAACACATATGCCTAATTGAAAGGGTAAAGTGTGTACCTTTGTGCTGTGTAGACACCTGCGTCTCAGTCTTTGTGTCATAAGCATCATTTGATAAATGTTGCTCAGCTCAACATAACTGCAAATCAGCACCTCATTTATTTCATTTGGAACTATGTCTCTTCCATTCCTTTCCAAGCTAACTTTTCTGAGCTACTCTCTTGTGTGGAGACCGTACCCCCAGACAAAGAGAGGAAGGAAAGAGAGTGGAATGAACGAGAAAGGAGTGAAGCAGTAATTACTGGCTTGGTTGCTGTGTTTCAGGGCTGCTGCCTGTGTTAGTGGCTCAAGGTGCCTAGCTAAGTGAAATAGACTGCTTTCTTTGAAGGGCATTCTGTCCTCAAGTAGAAGTGTAACTAAGCACACACACACACACACACACACACACACACACACACACACACACACACACACACACACACACACACACACACACACACACACACACACACACACACACACACACTTAATGAAAGAGAACAACTCTGGGCTGATCTGTGACCCGCTAGCACCTCCCCTGGTGAGAGGGGAATAAGGCAACCTCAGAGTTCCACACAAGGATACTTTATTGACACACACAGGAATGAAATGGACATGAAATGGTGGTAGAATGGTAGTGGTTCTATAATGGACAGAAAACAGGGGTAATGAATACACTTTACACAACACAATAACTAATAGCACATTTAGAGTCACAAAGCTATTAACAAAGGGAGGACCGTATAAATGGACACGCTACCTGCACATATTACAGAACATAGTGAACACACAGAGGCAACATACAATAGGCAATAGCGGAAACTAACTATGAAGAACAATATACAAATGTCACACAACTCACTTTGGGCACGCCCACCATCCCATCAGTCCAGATCTACGAGTCTAGATGTTGCTGTGCGGGACAGAGGGGCCTTGCTGCTCTCTCTGTCACTGCTTGGAGGAGACTGAACAGTGTCTGACCTGAAGAGTAGAACGGTGTCAGGACCCCCTAGCAACTGCCCTAGCGACTGCCCCAGCAACCAATCAGGGCCCAGGTCACACAGGTCAGAGAGCATTGAGAGGCCGGTTTATGGTACCCGTAGACTTGAAAGGATGTGGGGTGCTGATAAAAGTCAACAGCAGAGAATTCGTAACACATAAACCCACACACACACACACAGCATTCCAGAGACACTGTACTGCATGAAACCTGTAGAATCCGAAATGACACCCTATTTTTGAGCAGGACCCTCTGGGCGTTGTATGGCTGTATTTCTGCAAAATAACTAGTTTGAGTTAGCCACGAATACTGCAGTGTATTAATGGAACATTATGTCAATCTGTACAGTATTGTCACGTCCACTCCCACTGCCCCGCTCCGGCACTCAACGTTGCCGGGTTTACTAACCGCCGGACCTGGCAACCCATTATTATGCACACCTGCGCCCCATCATCATTACTACTTGATTACTTACTATTTATCTAGCACTCTATTTCAGTCAGTCATCAGGTAGTATTGTTTATATTTCCTTGTTGGACACTTCTCTTGTTTTGTATTCCTTCCATGCGTCTACTTTACAAGTATCAGTATGTGTGATATGTGAAGTAACCCAGACTACTATACCTTGAAAGTTACATGTGAAGCCTCGTACTTGGGATTCTTTTCAAATTGTCCCATCCTTGGTGAAGTTAGCTTCATTCATTGATGTATGTATGTATTCAGCTGGAGTAAGAACCTCTGCTGTTCAAAAGCAGACCCACTGGGCAAAAACTGATCGAAGGAACGTTGTTTCCACGTCATTTCAACGAAATGATTGGATTCGCAAAAAGTCATCAACGTAAGGGAATTTTTCTCTTTTTTTCCCCCATTTTTTTTTTTGCCTAAATCCTGTGACATGGTGAAATATTTGGTTAATTTGACGTTGGTTGACAACATCAACCAAAGTGAAATCAAAACAAGACGTGGAAATGACATCTGTGTCTACCCAGTGGGGAGTGCATGGGACTCTTGATGCTTCACCAATCCTTTATTATCAGCCAGTATCAGTATCATAGAACCAAAATGACCTTTTAACCCTTCTGTCAAATGACTTGTCTAATTCTCTGTTTGCTTCATCTGCAATTGAAACCCGCCGCGCATTGGACTTCAGAAACACGACCATGACTGATATCCCTCTATCTGCCTGTACAGCTTTCCCACCCCATTTGTAATCCCCTCCAATTCCAGGCTTGCGGGAGCGAGACCCATACGGAATACCGGGAAGACATTCCCAGGGGTTTTCCACCTCATCTGTTCCTGGGAAGCAGATGGTGATGGAAAACTGAAAGGCGTCGTTTGTCTTCATCAGCCTCCCACTCCGTGAGGGTCGAATGGAGAGGAGGAGGAGGAGGAGGAGGAGGAGGAGGTAGAGGGAGGAAAGGAGGATGCAGGTTATAGGTTATCTATAAATGGCAGTGACTGAGATTGTCATGTGAGCTGGGAGCTTGAGACATTAGACATGTCAGCTCCCGAGATTACTGATATAGATTTTCCCATACAGCCTGGGATATGGAGGGATGGAAGAACAGAGAGAGGAGAGGGGTGGAGTGTGGGGGTGCTCCCAGCTAGAATATTTGGTTCTTTGAAAGTTGTGGGAAAGTATGTTTTTGGTTTTCCATTGGTTCTGGGTACGAAGCCCTACGTTTCCTGACTGGTAAAACTGAGGGAAAAAAATAACTTTCTGAGAACGGAAGTGAATTACAGTTCCCTTTTCTGGGAACCTTAATGTTTAGGTTGCATGGAGGTTCTGAGAACGTTTTACTATGGTTCACTGAAAGTTTCTTTGAATGGAAGTTATAGGTTATTTGAAGATAATAAAAATGATGTTCTGAAAACATGTTTCAATAAGTTTTTTGATAACAATGCTAGCTTAGTTTTGGGCTAACTGTTTTGAACTCCAAGCACAGATGGAAATTCATTTTCTTAGGCATTAATCATGCAAATATTTTTTTCTTCTTTATTGTGGAACAGCATCAGCAAATTTCTAAGCTATGCTTTCTGTTTTCTAGCCATGGAATTAGTCCACTGCGCCTCTAGGATGGAACTAATATGCCGTGTTTTCTTTTTCCTCATACAAAGCTGTTCATTTTAGTCTATTCAAACAGACCCCATTTCAAAGGTAACAAGCACTCATGACCAACTCCCCTGAACACACTTAACAGAGTTTTGTTGAAGCTGACAAAGAAATGTATATGTTTTTCAATAACATTCTTGGAATGTTACTTAAGTTCTCTTGTGGTTTTTATGAAACGTTTTCTTAACGTTCACCGAACTATGTGAGAACATGACGAAATAGAACCATGTGGAAACCTGTCGGAAACGTTATGCTGAAGCACTAAAATTCCCACAGAAGAATGTTGTTTCATAACCTTCTCTGAACTATTTGACAACATTATCAATGTCAAACCATATGGAGAGGACGTTCCTAGAACATTACCAAAATTGAAATGAAATGTAAACATGTTTGAACTTTTAGGAAACGTTCTGTTAAAGTAATGTAGATAATGTTTTTTTGTCAAATTCGTTAAATGTGCTGAGAATGTTCCAAAGCCAATCAACTATCCTGCACCATTTCCAGAATGTTGTGGGAAGGTTGTATGCAAAATAACCATAGGGCAACTGCACTCTCACCAAGCTCTAAGTAATATATGGTTCTCAGAACGTTATATGCTAGCTGGGTTCTCTCTCATGTGGCTCTCTCTGTCTCTACCCACTCCTCTCATATTTATTTACCTCTCCCTCTCTCCCTCTCCCTCCCTCTTCCCCTCCCTCCCTCCTTCCCTCCCCAGAGCCTCCTCTTTGCTGCACCATAATTATTTATCACCGTGCCATCTGCCCCATCAAAAGTGAATAACTTTACAACCACACGTTCTCTCTCTGCTGACACACACAATCACATACAGGGAGCCTCGAGGTTAGACCATTGGGCCAGTAACTGATAGGTTGCTGGTTCGAATCATGGAGCTGACAAGGTGAAAAATGTGTCGCCGTATCCTTGAGCAAAGCACTTCACCCCATTTGCTCCAGGGGTGCAGAACAATAGTGACTCTGGCTGTGACCCCACTCCCTGCAGGTGTCCCAGGGGGTAATTGGGATATGGTGACCCTGGCTGTGACCCCACTCCCTGCAAGTGTCCCAGGGGGAGTTGGGATATGGTGACCCTGGCTGTGACCCCACTCCCTGCAAGTGTCCCAGGGGGAGTTGGGATATGGTGACCCTGGCTGTGACCCCACTCCCTGCAAGTGTCCCAGGGGGAGTTGGGATATGGTGACCCTGGCTGTGACCCCACTCCCTGCAAGTGTCCCAGGGGGAGTTGGGATATGGTGACCCTGGCTGTGACCCCACTCCCTGCAAGTGTCCCAGGGGGAGTTGGGATATGGTGACCCTGGCTGTGACCCCACTCCCTGCAAGTGTCCCAGGGGGAGTTGGGATATGGTGACCCTGGCTGTGACCCCACTCCCTGCAAGTGTCCCAGGGGGAGTTGGGATATGGTGACCCTGGCTGTGACCCCACTCCCTGCAAGTGTCCCAGGGGGAGTTGGGATATGCAATAAACACATTTTCACTACACACTTGTCCAAGTGTGTAACAGGACAAATATAAGCACCCCCCCCCCCCCCCTAAATTAGTATTACACACCTGCCCTTTAACCTTGCATGAAAATCAAATCAAATGTGCCGAATACAACAGGTGTTGCCGTGAAATGCTTACTTACAAGACCTTAACCAACAATGCAGTATTAAGAAAAATAAGAATTAAGAAAATATTTACTAAATCAATTAAAAAATACAAAAAAATACAAAAAAACACAATACAATAGCAAGGTTGTATACAAGGGGTACCGGTACCGAGTCAATGTGGAAGGGTACATGTAGGTAGGGGTAAAGTGACTATGCATAGATAATAAACAGCGAGTAGCAGTAGCGTAAAAAAAGGGGGGGGGGGGGTCAATGCAAATAGTCTTGGTAGTCTGTTACCGTAGTGTGTCGGTCCAAGCTCTCTGCCCCAATCAGATGGGTCATTTAGAAAAACAAACAAATGGACAGGGTGTGTCACCAACACATCTCAGACCAGTGTGCAGTAACTAGCAATACTATATCAACTGAAGACCGGAACATTCACTTGATCAGCTAGCTATGCAGGTAATTTTTTTGGTCCAACGTGACCAGTGGCTCATTCTAGTTAGTCTAGTTAGTCCTTTCTAGCTATAGAAACTAGCCCAAGGTTCCATGAGGTTTACAGCTACACAACAAACCATCCCTGTCCACACTGGGTAAGATCCTACCCACCCTGGGGCCTTTATCAGTCTGCTCCAGAAGGTTGCTGTTCTGTTCTAATGTTCTAATCAGCAGGACAGGAGTAATGGCAGACAGGAGGGGGTTCCCCGTGCCCGGAATAAAAACAGGGATCAAAGGAGGCACGCTCCTCATCACTCACTCACTGGTGATTGGCCTCCACAGAGGGAGGGAGAGCGCTCTCAGCTACAGGCATACAGACAGGCACCCAGTCAGACTTAAAACTTTCAGCCGAGAGTAAACAGCTCCACCACAACCACCCCTCTCACACATAGCCCCGCTGATGATTGGAGTTGAATTGGAAAGGAGAGGAGAGGCATGCAATGCACCATGGTAATCAATGGAGCTGTGCTCTGGCTTTGCTCTAGTTTAGTCGGCAACTCTTGACGTCGAGGAACATCATTGTTTTGATCCTTTTAGTTTCACTCCAAAGTTGACCTTATTGAAGGGATTCTGTGATGATTAAGTGTTATTGATATGATTGTTGAACAGAGGTAAATGTTGGTGGTGATGATGATGATGAAGCAGGGCTTGTGCTGCTGATCTCAGAACTGGCAATCTTCTTGGGACGATAGTAGTTCCATGTAGTCTTTCTTATGGCATCACGTGATCTAGAGGGACAACAACTTCAATGGTCCATCCGCCAATCATCAAAACAACTGTCTTTAGAAGGACTTTTTCATTTACAAGTTTTCTACATAAAATGGCGTATGGCACCATCTAGTGGCTATTTTTTAGAATTTACAGGAGACAGAAGTTCAATGAACAGTGATCTATTTTTTGGCATGAGTTTTACTCACAATTGCTTACGTGATATGGATGTGCAATGTGACTGCTGTATGATGCGCTCAACAAAGAAGTTCCCTTACAGGAAAATATAGTTACTATTTTAAGTGCATTTTTTATTTAATTTCATAGACGACATGACAAATGGATAGAAAATACGTAACGCAATAGGCTACCCTTGTGAACCTGCTACGCTTCTACGCATGATCTCTCTGAGTGCAGGAATAAAAACGGTGTTATATAACTGGATATTCTAAATGCCTAACCAATGGAAATAGCGTTCTCTCCATTTTTCTTATGGTCAGAATGTGTAGCAAACATAGAATTTTGAATTCCATTTGGATTTCTGGGAACACTCCAACCTGTCAGCCCAAGAAGTAGCCTAGGCCATAACGTTCTAGAGATGACCTAGTGTTCTAGAGATGACCCACGGTCACTGTTATATAACTGACCATTAATTGATATTCTCCTCTCATTAAAGATTAAGAGACTGATGTAACTAAGTGAAGATGAACAGATTGTATTCAGTAGCTACTACTACTACTGTAGCTTATGAAATGTAATGATATAGAAGTATAGCTATAGGGTTGTCAAGACTTGATGAATAAAAAGACAAACGCATCATGTTGCTTCATCCATATTTTTTATTGGTTTAATACAGAAAAAAGGCATCATTCCAGACCCAATAAGAAGAAAGGTTGTGGGGGTGGGTGGGGCGGTAAAAAATAAACAAAAATAGCTTCTTAGCAAAGTGCAATTTCTCAAGCAATAATTTTTCCTGGGAGTGGTCTGAGTAGGGAAGGGGAGAAAAAGCTGTTATTGGCAGAGAGGTTTGGAACTCTTTCTTATTGGTCTATGACCTAATCTGCCACTTGGTGATGTAACCAGGCAGGCCAAACAGTCTGATATTTCAGCCAGCCTTTTCAAACAGCTCTTACACTAAAAGGGCATTATCATCATTTTCACAATATCACAGTATTTTTCTAACCTCATAGTGTGGAAATATGTACTGTCGTGTCTTTACTATGATTAAATGAGATGACATACTATTTTCAAATTTATTACCTAACGTTTAATTGTTTGATTAAATTAATCAGGCAATAACTAACTCATTAGGAATCCGGGGCACCACGGAAGCATTTGTTTATATAGAGTGGCTATCTTCCGAATCCACTCTTAAAGATCTGAAGATCTTTTATATCAATAGCAGTCAATCATTAATTATTCTTTACCTTCTATCAGTCTCATCTGAACATCGTAAAATTCTTGGTTATCTGCACGAATTATGAATCAGTGATATACAAATTGGCTTAATTATTTATGTACTAACTAATCAAATCACAGAAATACAAAACAACAAACAGTAGATATTATACATTGGGTTGCTACATGATACAAAGAAAAGTCCCTAGCGGACTAAACCGATATGACGTTTTGGTAGACAAAAGAAAGGGGTGTGCGGTTCAAGAGCGGGAAACTCAGAGGATTACTACACTTATAGAAATTGCTAGTACTTTACATGAACGACCGCTCATTCGAAAAGAAATTGCAATTTATATTTATGCCCGTATGCCATTGTCTTCTCTGTTGGAATCCGGTCTGTCTGCTGGATAGTTCATCAGAGTCTCTCTGGTTGCGTTTCCCGGAGGATCAAAGTATTTTGTGGTTGTTAGAATGGATACTTCAGAGTTCTCATAGAATAGATGTTTCGGCGGTTGTCGGTATTCTCCTCCTAGGTTTACATAATTTCTAGCTACAGACTAGTAATTTGTGTCGTCTAAAATGTCTCACTTATTCTGTAGTGAATCGATAGATTTGAACCATTTCCAGCCGTCTAGCCAATGCTCCACGTGGTATAGTCTTGTCCTTTGGTAGAGTTGTAGTTTAAACCACTTCACACACCAGCCTCACCCGGCATGTTTTGATCTTAGAAATTCAACCATTTGCTACCTTAGTTTAAACCGTGGTTTGCGTGGTATGGTGTGAATTTCATCAGGAGTGGGTTTTATATGTTTCAGTAGAAAAGGGCGGTCCATGATGCCTAATGTGATGTCTGGGCTCACGGGGGTGTGGCCACTGACTAGTTAACCTTTATATGAAAATCCATACTCTCATTTAGAAAATTAATATCACATTACATCTTTCACAATAGTTTCATGTTTAATCACATATTTTTCACAATATTTAGATGTAAACCTGACAGCTGGGAAATGTACACTTTAAGAGATACCGTTATGTGTGTTTCCTGTTCCTCATGATATCACCAAATGAAACACACTCATCATAATTGTCCCTTAGGTGTCTACGGACCAGTCCCACATTCTCAAAAGTAGAAATGATTTAATTCTCCCATTTTAAGGATTTAGGAGTTTGGCCAAGTGAAGTCCTTTGTTCTCTCTCTGTGCCAGGAATTTATGACGTGAGATAACAAAACCTGGGTTTAGGTGAGGGGGGGGGGGGCACGATGTGACAGTACAAAACACAGGGAATTTGTGTTTTTGATTCCATTGGGCCTTTAATGTTCTCGTTAATCATCTTCTGAAGGCAGCAACACCCCTCCTATTGCTGAGCATCTGAAAGAGAGTATAGCACATTATAATCACACATTGGCTTGTGGCACAATTAACAAAACAGGCTATTTCTTTACAGGCTATCTCTAATAAATCACTTTGGTTTATCTCAATCAAATCTACAAAGCAGTGATTTCTCCTCTTCAGACTGCCCGCTGGGCTGCCAGAGTCTGCCGATCTCCTTCTCCGCTTTCACCAGCTTTGTGGCCAGCTCAGTGCTGGCCCCAGGCTCTTTTCGGAATGCCTCTCTCTTTCTCCATTATTGCCATCTTGCCCTCCGGCTCAGCCTTGAGCTGCTCAAAGGAGATCCTCTTCGTCCACCACTGCTCCACTTTGTTCACATTAGACAGGATCTCCCTCCTCAGCTGGGTGCAGATAGTCGAGACTGTTTCACTTTCAGCCAAGTTATTCTCCAGCTAACTCTTCTTCTCCTCCATTTTCCCTGGCTCACTCCTTAGCTCGTCGCAGGCGTTCTGCTCGTCATTCAAAGCTCTGGCCAGCTGAGAGGCCCTGATCTCCTCGCCCTGCAGTCTGGCCTCCATATCTGCCATCTCCTTCTCCGGCTGGGAGGCCCTGGTCTCAGACTCCTCGCTGATCTTTTTTTTTTATTTATTTATTTTTTATCCCCTTTTCTCCCCAATTTTCGTGGTATCCAATCGCTAGTAATTACTATCTTGTCTCATCGCTACAACTCCCGTACGGGCTCGGGAGAGACGAAGGTCGAAAGCCATGCGTCCTCCGAGGCACAACCCAACCAAGCCGCACTGCTTCTTTAACACAGCGCGCCTCCAACCCGGAAGCCAGCCGCACCAATGTGTCGGAGGAAACACCGTGCACCTGGCCCCCTTGGTTAGCGCGCACTGCGCCCAGCCCGCCACAGGAGTCGCTGGAGCGCGATGAGACAAGGAAATCCCTACCGGCCAAACCCTCCCTAACCCGGACGACGCTAGCCCAATTGTGCGTCGCCCCACAGACCTCCCGGTCGCGGCCGGCTGCGACAGAGCCTGGGGGCGAACCCAGAGACTCTGGTGGCGCAGTTAGCACTGCGATGCAGTGCCCTAGACCACTGCGCCACCCGGGAGAGACTCCTCGCTGATCTTAAGTCTGTCTTTCAGAGCCATCTCCAGCTGGGAGGCCCTGCTCTGCTCTCCCTTCAGTTGATGAAATGTCTCTTCAAGGTCTCTCTCCATCCACAAGGCCCTGACTTCCGCCTCATCCAACTTCCTATGCAGCTCCTCAATGGATCTCTGCTGCATGGCCCCACTGAGCTAGCTTCTCTTCAGGCTGGCCTTGACGCTCTGCAGCTCCTCAATAGATCTCTGCTGCGTGGCCCCACTGAGCTAGCTTCTCTTCAGGCTGGCCTTGACGCTCTGCAGCTCCTCAATAGATCTCTGCTGCGTGGCCCCACTGAGCTAGCTTCTCTTCAGGCTGGCCTTGACGCTCTGCAGCTCCTCAATAGATCTCTGCTGCGTGGCCCCACTTAGCTAGCTTCTCTTCAGGCTGGCCTTGACGCTCTGCAGCTCCTCAATAGATCTCTGCTGCGTGGCCCCACTGAGCTAGCTTCTCTTCAGGCTGGCCTTGACGCTCTGCAGCTCCTCAATAGATCTCTGCTGCGTGGCCCCACTGAGCTAGCTTCTCTTCAGGCTGGCCTTGACGCTCTGCAGCTCCTCAATAGATCTCTGCTGCGTGGCCCCACTGAGCTAGCTTCTCTTCAGGCTGGCCTTGACGCTCTGCAGCTCCTCAATAGATCTCTGCTGCGTTGCCCCACTGAGCTAGCTTCTCTTCAGGCTGGCCTTGACGCTCTGCAGCTCCTCAATAGATCTCTGCTGCTTTGCCCCACTGAGCTAGCTTCTCTTCAGGCTGGCCTTGACGCTCTGCAGCTCCCCAATAGATCTCTGCTGCGTTGCCCCACTGAGCTAGCTTCTCTTCAGGCTGGCCTTGACGCTCTGCAGCTCCTCAATAGATCTCTGCTGCGTGGCCCCACTGAGCTAGCTTCTCTTCAGGCTGGCCTTGACGCTCTGCAGCTCCCCAATAGATCTCTGCTGCGTTGCCCCACTGAGCTAGCTTCTCTTCAGGCTGGCCTTGACGCTCTGCAGCTCCCCAAAAATGTATTTGAACATTTCCTCGTTGGTGTTCTGCTATAGATACGTTTCAACACAGATCCTAAAAATGATTGTACGCGATTGAGAAAAACAGTAAGTAATGAAAGATATGACGCAACGCAGAGGATAAATATATATTATAGCATATATACCTGTCTTATACAATCTATTGTATACTACCTTATAGAATTACATTTGAGTCATTTAGCAGCGCTCTTATCCAGAGTGACTTACAGTTAGTGCATTCATCTTATGATGGCTAGGTGGGACAACAGGCACAGTGAGTACACCTTCCCTCAATAAAGTAGCTATCAGCAAAGTCAGAGCTAGAAAGGGGAGGGTTAATTGTAAGCGTAGGTTCAGGAAAGTTGTTATTATTTATCCAGTACAGTACATTCCTGTGACTTTTTATAACGTATTACTAAATGAACACATCACAAAAGCTTTCATAATATTGACACCAGTGGAGGCTGCCGAGGGGAGGACGGCTCATAATAATGGCTGGATAGGGGTCAATGGAATGGTATCAGGCGCATCAAACACTTGGTTTACCTGTGGTTGATACCACTCCATTGACCCCATTCCAGACATTATTATGAGCCATCCTCCCCTCAGCAGCCTCCACTTAACTCTGCTCACTTTTACAGAAACTTGCTGGAGACGAACGTGGAACAGGGTCTTTCTCTTGGTGAGTGTGATTTCATTTCTGGTTGAATGAGAGGGAGCACACGTATGGTCTTCGTAATAGGGACTGCCTCTGACTTGACTCTTCCATACCTAGACCTTCTACCTATGGCTTGGGGGAGGGGGGGGAGGATCAGCTTTAATATTGCAGAGCGATTGTAGCTTCCATCAATGTAATTGTCTGCATCATTTCCAACCCCCCATATATTTTTTATATATTTAAGCAATAATGCATGAGGAGGTGTGGTATATACCACGGCTAAGGGCTGTTCTTCAGCACGACGCAACGTGGCGTTGGCCATATACCACAAACCTCCGAGGTGCCTTATTGCCATTATAAACTGGTTACCAATATAATTAGAGCAGTAAAAATACATGGTTTGTCATACCCGTGGTATACGGTCTGACAAGTATTTTGCTACACTTGCATTAACATCTGCTAACCATGTGTATGTGACAAGTACAATTTTATTTGATATACAACGGCTGTCAGCCAATTAGCATTCAGTGCTCGAACCACCCAGTTGTGTATATATATATATATATATATATATATAGTAGAAACCTTTGATGAGACCAACCTTGAGCAGGACACACCCTCTTGGTAGGTGTTTGAATTTAAATCGGTTAGCATATTAGACATACATTTGTTGGTTAGGTCATACAGAGACATACCAGCCATGAAGTGCATACTAGACTGAATATACAATACTGTACATTAGGAACACCTTCCTAATATTAAGTTGCACCCCCTTTTGCCCTCAAAACAGTCTCAATTTGTCGAGGTATGGGCTCTAAAAGGTGTCGAAAGCGTTCCACAGGGATGCTGGTCCATGTTGACTCCAATGCTTCTCACGGTTGTGTCAAGTTGGCTGGAGGTCCTTTGGGTGGTTGAACATTCTTGATACACACGGGAAACTGTTGAGGATTTTTTTTGTTTAAAGCAGCGGTGCAGTTCTTGACACAAACCAGTGCTCCTGGCACCTACTGCCCCGTTCAAAGGCACTTATATCTTTTGTCTTGCCAATTCACCCTCTGAATGGCACACACGCAATCTCTGTCTCAATTGTCTCAAAGCTTAATAATCCTTCTTTAACCTGTCTCCTCCCCTTTGTCCACACTGATTGAAGTGGATTTAATAAGTGACATCAGTAAGGGATCTTAGCTTTCACCTGGATTCACTTGGTCAGTCTGTCATGGAATGTTTTCCTAATGTTTTGCAAATGAATGAAGTATTTTTTATTGGGCAAGTATTCCCTACAATACTGTAGCTAACATAGATATATATATATAAAGTTAGAATACACATTACATTAGATTTGTTTTTGCCAACCTGGAGGATGGTTTTCCCAATGGTGTATTTAAAAAGGAAGTTCAGTGTTTTACAACTTCATGTTAGATGGTCCAGGCAAGTTAATTAAGAACAAATTCTTATTTACAATGACAGCCTGGCCAGTGACGACTGAGAAGTGCAGGTAGCCACAGGTAGCGGGTAGCGGGTGTGAGGAACTGCGATTGAGTTTGTTGACAATCACTAATTAGGAGCAGAAATCTTCTCTAATCCTAAAGCTGCTCCAATGGCCATGGAGTGACTGTGAAGCCTCCCTTTTTCTCCTGCGTCTGTTAAAGAACTTGATGTCTTTTCTCTTCTCTAGAGATGAGACCCCCTTAAAGGATTATACCTATAGGAAGTCCATGGAGTTTCCTCCTTGGCTACATTGTTCTGCGTCCAGGTTAAAGTATCGTCAGCCAAGTATTGGTTCATGATGAACATGAAGATGATTACAGAGTATGCTGTGTATGTCTTGGATAATTTGAAGGACCTCCCGGTGGTTCAAAGTACTCCTGAGAAAAACCTGATTAGGGGGGGGCTCCCCAAGACAGAGAAACTGAGACAACACGTCACGCCCTGACCTTAGAGATCCTTTTTATGTCTATATTTTTGTTTGGTCAGGGCATGAGTTGGGGTGGGCATTCTATGTTTTGTGTTCTATGTTTTCTATTTCTGTGTGTTTGGCCGGGTGTGGTTCTCAATCAGAGGCAGCTGTCTATCGTTGTCTCTGATTGAGAACCATACTTAGGTAGCCTTTTCCCACCTGTGTTTTGTGGGTAATTATTTTCAGTGTGTGTTTGTGTGCACCTCGGTTGCGTCACGGTCTTTGCTGTTTACCTGTTTTTTTTTTTTATTGTTTCTGTTTCACTTTAATTAAAAGATGTGGAACTACATGCACGCTGCGCCTTGGTCGATTTATGACAGGGAGTTTGAGGATAGCGAGCGTGACACAACAGCTGCACAGTGATACAGAAGAAGAGGACCCGAAAGGTGGTCTCAAACCACAATTCAGTGCACATACACACCCACATTCTTTTACAAACATGTCTGTTTCCCAAATGATACACTCTACCCTATATAGTACACTACTTCTGACCAGAACCCTGGGCAAAAGTAGTGTCCTGTATAGGGAATAGGCTATTTGAGATGCATAAGCATTCAGATAGATGACACAGGGAGGTTATAATAAAATTGGTCTGTGATTTTCTACTCCAGATCGTGATTCAGCTTGGTCATGAGTCCACGTTGAAAATTAAAACACAAAGGTTTTCTGCTACATGTTTTATGACCTCTATGCATTATGTCATATTAGATACCAGACAGACAGAAGATGCTTCTGAGAGGAAAAGAAGACGCCACGCCATACAGTGCCTTCGGAAAGTAGTCAGATCCCTTGACTTTTTCCACGTTTTGTTACGTTACAGCCTTATTCTAAAAATTTATTTAAAAAAAATTATTCTCAGCAATGTACACACAATACCCCATAATGACAAAGCGAAAACTGTTTTTTTAAAACATTTTTGTAAATGTATTAAGAATAAAAAACAGAAATACCTTATTTACATAAGTATTCAGACCCTTTGTTATGAGACTCGAAATCCTGTTTCCATTGATCATCCTTGAGATGTTTCTACAACTTGATTGGAGTCCACCTGTGGTAAATTCAATTGATTGGACATGATTTGGAAAGGCACACAACTGTCTATATAAGGCCCCACAGTTGACAGTGCATGTCATACCAAACACCAAGCCATGTCGAAAGAATTGTCCGTAGAGCTCAAAGACGGGATTGTTTGGTGATCTAGAACTCGATGGTCACTCTGCGAGAGTTCTAGAGTTCATCTACGGAGATGAGAGAACCTTCCAGAAGGACAACCATCTCTGCAGCACTCCACCAATCAGGCCTTTATGATAGTGGCCAGACTGAAGCCACTCCTCAGTAAAAGGCACATGACAGCCTGCTTGGAGTTTACCAAAAGGCACCTAGTCTGATGAAACGAAGATTGAACTCTTTGGCCTGAATGCCAAGCACCACGTCTGGATGAAACCTGGCACCATCCCTACAGTGAAGCATGGTTGTGGCAGCATCATTCTGTGGCAATGTTTTTCAGCGGCAGACACTGGGAGACTGGTCAGGATCAAGGCAAAGATGAACGGAGCAAACTACAGAGAGATCCTTGATGAAAACCTACTTCAGAATCCTCAGGACCTCAGACTGGGGCGAAGGTTCCCCTTCCAACAGGACAACGACCCTAAGCACACAGCCAAGACAACGCAGGAGTGACATTGGGACAAGTCTCTGAATGACCTTGAGTGGCCCAGCCAGAGCCTGGACTTGAACCCGACCGAACATCTCTGTAGAGACCTGAAAAAAGCTGTGCAGCAACCTGACAGCTTGAGAGGATCTGCAGAGATGAATGGGAGAAACTCTTCAACTACAGGTTTGCCAATCTTGTGGCGTCATACTCAAGAAGACTCGATGCTGTAATCGCTGCCAGAGGTGCTTCAACAAAGTACTGAGTAAAGGGTCTGAATACTTATGCAAATGTTTTATGAAATGTTTTATTAGCAAACCTGTTTCTGCTTTGTCATTATGGGGTATTTTGGGGTATTTTGTGTAGATTGATGAGTGAAAAAAACAATTTAATTAATTTTAGAATAAGGCTGTAACGTGACAAAATTTAGAAAAAGTCACGGTGTCCTGAGACCTAACAATTCATTTTTGTGCTTTCTAATGGACATTAGTTTTTATTTTGTCTCTAAGGCCATACATGACACGGTTTAGGGCCTGTTGTACCATTGAGAGGACGTTCCAGGCCTTTTAATGATATCACAATTCATGCCCCTTTTCATAATGAAAAATCATAAAGTTCTTATTTAACTCAAAAGCTACAAAAAATATAATTGCTAAACTGTCCATTGACTATGAAAATAGTAGATGAAGTGTGTATGGGTGGCTGGTTATTGAAGGGGGGTTGGGGCTGGCTGACGGTTTCAGTACAGTAAGCTGCTCTTTATAGGAGGCGTTGGGAGTTTCAGAGCTGCACTGAAGTGAAGACAGAAGTGTGTGAAGACATCTCTTTCTCTGATATCACCTCTGGTTCCAACAGAAGAGATCACCATGTTCTTCTCTACCGCTTCTATCACAACCCTGCTACTCACTCTGTCTGGTAAGACTGATTTAACACTGACTACAGTATAATGAAATCACTGACTATAGATTATAATGTAAATATGGAGATGATTACTTCCAGAAGTATTAATACCAGATCCATTGATATACTCTGCAATCACTAGGAGGCACAATGGGCTTGTATTGTAGGATCATGATGATGTATTTTTATCCACAATAACAAAATGTTTCTACATTTCTGCAGGTATGGAAGCTCTGACACTGACTCAGGAAAAGTAGTTTCAATGAGCAAGGCAAAGGCAAAAAGCCTGATATGGACAGTGGTGGTGCAAAGATGGCAGGAGCAGTGGAATAGTGATACTAAGGGCAGGCATTTATTTCAAGTACAGAGGAACGTCGGGAAGGGGAGGATGGCAGGAAGAGACAGAAGAGAGGTTATTTTTTACAAGATTAAGTGTGGGACGCAGCCGGTTGAATAAGAGTTTAAATGTGATCGGAAAGCATCCAACAGGAAAGTGTGATTATTGCCAGGAAACAGAAGCCATTGAGAATGCATTGCTACAGTGTGGTCAGTGGGAAAGAGAGGTGGCTCTCAAAGGGAAAGAGAGAGAGAGAGTATCCCCTTTCCCCTCTAGCATGAGGGAAAAGGGGATACAGGAAATTAGTTTCCCAAATATATTGAGTAGAACGTCATTAGATTTAGTCTCAAATAGTTTGTTCTCTTTTTTAAGAGCAACGGGGCTGGCAGGTACAGTAGGATTTAGTTTCTCCCTGGCTCTGGCCGACATTCCAGTACACTAGGTGGCGGTAATGCACCATAACGCTGGATGCCAACAACTGATAAACCCCACTGAAGAAGATGTATTTTGTCCTAAACATGGAGTGGGGGATTACACAGGTCTTCTGAAAGATCTGGTGAAGGAGAAGATTATGGACAAGAAAAAAGAACAGTGGAAATGATTATGACGGAATATGGAATGATGGAACTTTTCGAAGAACTTGAGGAAATGGAGAGTGACGAGAGTGAAGATTAATTCGATGTGGTGGTAGGTGCAGTTATGACTGTTGAGAAGAAGTAAAGGGAAGCAGTGTGGCGAGGAAGGTTGGCGTTAAGTGCAAAAAGAGGGAAAAGTGTTCCCGTAGCTCAGAAATGGAACCCTGGCGAGAGTATAGATGAAGTTCCTGCAGTGAGAACCACCGTGGAAGGGCCTCGGTCCGAGGATGTAAAGGATGATTATGGCCCAGTGGAATTAAGATATGTGGAGAGAATGGATCCTTGCATTTTGGCTGATCCAAATGTGATGGTAGGTTGGGTGGAGAAGAGGTTGGAGACTGTTGAGTTGCTAAGTACTGTAACTAGGAGTGGACTAATGATGATTTATTGTGTTTCTTCAGCCCAGAGGGAGCGGACGCTCTGGATCACGCGAATAGGGACAAGAAATGTGACTTGCTTTGCTGTTGGGAGCAGGGCACGGTTGTAAGGAGTGATAACTGGGGTGGCATTAAATGTTGAAGAAAATCAAATGAAAGTGAAGAATCCCGGTCTCTGTGTGACTCGTCGTTTGGTGAAACGCAGATCCGGTGGAGAGCGTGGGGAAACAGAGAAGACGTCTTTTCTGTTGAGTTTTGATGTAGAGTCTTTGCCAGATAAGGTTAAGTAGGGAGTGTAAGTTATCCCATGAGAGTGTTTGTTCCTAAAATACTTAGGTGTTTTAGGTGTCAGGCTTATGGTCATGTTGCAGCAGTATGTAGGAGGGAGAGTCCTAGATGTGAGAAGTGTGCAGGAGGGCATGAGACGAAGGAATGTGTAGTTTTGGTAGAGAAATGTGTGTGTGTTAGTTGTGGGGGTGCCCATGTGGCTGAAGATCGGAGGTGTCCGGTGAGAGAAAGTCAGGTTGAGGTTGCTAGGGTCAGAGTAGTACAGAAAGTGTTGTAAGCTGAATCAGTGAAGAGAGTGGCAGAGGACTTGGATTGCAAGGATTTTCCTGCAGAACAGTTGCAGGGGGTGTTGAGTGGTAGAGTTCTGCCCCCCCCCGGACCGTTGGTCTGGAGTAGGATTAGATAGGTTAAATACCGGGGTGGTGTTATTTTTATTTAATTTTTTAAAGAGAAGGCTAATAGTTTGCAGGGTAATTGTTCATTTTCCCAAATGTTATAGGACTCTATCACAAAGAATTGAATGTATACTTAACAAAAATAGAAACAGAGTTACACAAGCATTTCGCTACCCCCACAATAACATCTGCTAAACACGTGTACGTGACCAATAAAATGTGATTATAAGGAAATCAGTCAATTTAAATAAATGCATTAGGCCCTAATCTATTGGTTTCATATGACTGGGCAGGGGTGCAGCCATGGGTGGGCTTGGGAGGGAATA
Organism: Salvelinus fontinalis; assembly: GCF_029448725.1. NCBI lineage: Eukaryota > Metazoa > Chordata > Actinopteri > Salmoniformes > Salmonidae > Salvelinus > Salvelinus fontinalis. The sequence continues at coordinate 21,311,842 of NC_074704.1, read as the reverse complement.
GGCCCACCCACTGGGGAGCCAGGCCCAGCTAATCAGAATTAGTTTTCCCCCACAAAAGGGCTTTATGATAAACAGAAATACTCCTCAGTTTCATCAGCTGTCCGGGTGGCTGGTCTCAGACAATCCCGCAGGTGAAGAAGCTGGATGAGGAGGTCCTGGGCTGGCGTGGTTACACGTGAACTGCAGTTGTGAGGCCGGTTGGACGTACTGCAAAATTCTCTAACATTATTAATATTCAATTCTCTGGCAACAGCTCTGGTAGACATTCCTGTAGTCAGCATGCCAATTGCATGCTCCCTCAACTTGAGACATCTGTGGCATTGTGTTGTTTGACGAAATTGCACATTCTAGAGTGGCCTTTTATTGTCTGCAGCACAAGGTGCACCTGTGTAATGATCATGCTGTTTAATCAGCTTCTTGATATGCCACACCTGTCAAGTGGATGCGTTAATTTGGCAAAGGATAAATGCTCACTTACAGGGATGTAAACAAATTGGAGTACAAAATTTGAGCGAAATAAGCTTTTGGTGCGTGTCGAACATTTCTGATATATTTTATTTCAGTTCATGAAAGATGGGACCAACACTTTACATGTTCGTTTATATTTTTGTCCAGTATAGGTAGGTCGTGAATGGTCTCACTCCAGTACAGTAGGTGGCAGTGTATGCAGCTTAAATTGGATGCGATCCGCCAAAGCAATCCAAAGTAAGTATTTTTTTGTCCTAGTCTGAGGCAGCAAGCTAGCAAAGTGGAGCTCCTTTTTAACATTTGTTAAAACCTTACATTTTATGTATTGAGGTAAGGAGATGATTCGAATGGATGGAAATGACCGAAACACATTGAAGAACACATGGTAAGAAATGTGTCCTTGCTAACCTGCCTGGCCAAAAGCTAACGTTAACTAGCTAACTTAGCTAGGTCTGTAAAACGTCCAACCAGGCCAAACAAGTGACGGGGTCCCATTTTGTAAAATAAATAAATAGGGGTACTTGTTTCTGATAACTGTTGGATTTATAACATGTGTATCCGTCCCAAATGTCACCGTATTTCCTATTTTGACCAGGGCACTTAGGAAATAGGGTGCCATTTGGCAATCACGGTGTAGTGGTAGCTACATCTGATTTTGGGCAGGTGATGTAGTGTAGCCATCAATGGCTGCAGCGTGTTAAAATCTGGTGAATGACGTACACTTTAAACCACCTATAATCCTTTGAGACCCTTATTTCAAAGATGCAAATTTCTTCTAGTCATGGTAGTGAAAATAATAGACCACTTGGCATTTTTATAAATGACCCAAAGCATTATCGGATGTTAATTGCTTGACGAATTCAGAAACCACACCTGCGGAAGCTTTCAATACACGTTGTATCCTTCATTCACTCAAGTGTTTCCTTTATTTTGGCGGTTACCCGTATACTAAAGCAGTGGGTTTTGTGAAGCCTGGCAGTTGTAGTTGTGAGCATGTATACAGCAGTTTGACGCTCATGATACTGCACACATACTTTTGTCTATTAGAAAACATAAGTTGTCCCTTCCCTCAATCCCTCAATTGTTTTGTGTTAATCTAAAATTATGTAATGCATTTACTATTCAACTAGATTCGTTTTCACTAGCCAGCTATCTAACTTCAGTGGCAAAGGGGTACTATAGAAAATAGTATAGGTTTAGCTAGTAGTCTACTGCCATAAAGATTTCCCTGTTGGTGGTAATGATACACGTTGTCCAGTAGAGGGAGTGCATTGCTAGTATGAGATCAATACACTCATGAGGGTCTGAAAATATTCTGTCTAATATATGAAACCAATGTTTATCATCTCAACAATAAACTGCTCCACTAAAACACTAATCTCCTATGTTTCTCCATCTGTAGGGGTTCAGCATATCTCAATGAGTCAAGTGTCCTTGAAGTCAAGAGATGCATGCTGACAATAAAGGTGCAGAAATATTTGTGGTGCCAAGATCATGGATCCCTCACCTTTGCTTTTGAATGTGCATGCTTTTGATAATCTGGTCTTGGGCAGGTGCTGCAGTGTAGTGGTTGTATGCTGCAGCGTGCCTTGTTGGACCTAGACTAACAGGGGGTTCTGTGAAGCCTTCCCTGGCAGTTGCAGGTGTGAGCATGTATACAGCTGGTTGATGTTCATGTATGATACTGCACACAAACTCTGTCTTTTGATAACATAAGTGTCCCTTCTTTTTGTGTTGAGATGCTGCTGTAGATGTATTTTCAATTAAACTAGATTGGCTTTCGCCAACTGACTTCAGTGGGAGAGGGGTACTGTAGAAGAATATACAGGTTTAGTAGTCTAATACAGGGGTGTCAAACTGATTCCATGGAGGGCTGAGTGTATGCTGCCTCTTTGTTGCCTTTCAATTAGTGTGTAATAAAGACCTAAACAACCAGGTGACTGGAGTTTAAAACTAATCAATGAGCTGAAATGATCACGCAAGTACAAGAGCGGCGCGAAAACCCGCAGACACTTGTGCCTCAACGGAATGAGTTTGACACGTGGTCTAGTGACAAAGATTTCCCTGTTGGTGGTAATGATAATGTTGTCCAGTAGAGGGCACGCTAGGATAAGATCAATTAACTCATGAGGGACCGATCAAATATTGTCTTATAAGTTGAACTGTCTGACATATGAAACCAATGTTTATCAGATTAGCAAACTACTGTACTAAAAACTTGTCTTCTGTTTCTCACCTGTAGTGGGTCGGCATCTCATCGTGTCAGATGTCCTTGATGAACTCACATGATGGGGTGTCTATTGAGACCAGATGCATGACGACAATGAAGGGGAAAGCATAGAAACATATTGACAGTTTCTGTTAGAAATAGATCCCTCTCACCTCTGCTGTAATAGCCTACCTGGTAAGTAGGCTATATTGGCTTGGCCTATAGTGCATCTGTCCCAAATGACTCCCTATTTGATGCAGTGAACTATATAGGGAATGGCGTGTCATTCTGGACGTGCATGCTTTTGATAATCTGGTCTTGGGCAGGTGCTGCAGTTTGGTCGTATGCTGCAGCGTGCCTTGTTGGACCTAGACTATAACAGGGGGTTCTGTGAAGCCTTCCCGGGCAGTTGCAGGTGTGAGCATGTATACAGCTGGTTGATGCTCTTGTATGATACTGCACACAAATGTCTTTAGAAAACAGATGTATCCCTTCCTTATATATTTTATGGTGGTTAAATGCTGTTGGTGTATTGTGCAACTCCTCCTTTCCTCATTGCATGTGTCATGCTTTGTAGGCTACACCCACCATTTTCAACATCTTGCGTAAAGATTTGTCAATTACATAAGGGATAATCAATTGGCTATGTGTTCTGTGGAAGGCATGTTCTACGACGCTCTGGCGGAGGACACACAGAACCCCTGCATTGGTTATCACTTTTGTACCATGTCTATAATTTGACACATTTACCAGGAGAAATGTGTTCCAAATCCACTTAAGTAGCCAGCCAGTTTAATTGATAGCTACAGTAGTTGCCTTAAAAACCAAACAGACTTATTTAGAGATGGGACTCCATTGGGCAATGGAGGAACTTATAACGCCTCGGTCAGCAGATTGTCACCCAATCGCGTTCACATTGTCATGCAGCATCCCACGGTTATGCTAGTCGTCATGCAATCCCTTCTCAACGTCAGGGTCTGAGTTGAGAAACCTGACAATTTCTCAACAGTACGTAATGTCACTGAGAACAAGTTAATATCAAAAGAAAAATGTGTAATGTTGTACTTGTTGATGAAATTCATGCTAATGTTTTCATCCACATTGACTCCTTGAAGGAGAGCTTTCCTTGTCCCAGAAAGCACCGCACGGCTCATTGACGACACATGGGCAACTTACACAATGGGCGTTAATACGATTCCAATGGAATTTCCACTTCTCCTCAAGTATCTCTGACCAACCCAGCAGTCCTATTTTGCTATTATGAAAATGTAATTCAACAATGCCAATGTTTTAAATGAGTCTTTTACTTTCAAAAGCAGTTCAAACATAGAACATGGAAGAATGAACTCGAGCCACTGAATTCTACCGTGCTGATGTATCGTGCGTTATAGAGAAATAATGCACGCTCTAGAATGCACTTCAAGCCAATCCGTAACGAGTAACGATGCTAACAATGCTATGTTATAAAGTAGGGGTCCAACCTTTTCTAGCATGAGAGCTACTAAAAAATTAAGTGTAATTTATTTGTATAGCTTTCAAATGGGCCTTTTCTCCTCTGCTACACTTCCCCATGCCCTTGGTGTATAATTGATTTTTGTCAATATAATGGTTAATACACAACTAACGGGGTCCCATAAAATGTATTCTGAATTTTTTTTGTTTAAATGTTACACTCAATATGCTTATTACAAATATATTTTGACAAACAATGAAAAATGATGGTTGGGGGGATAACAAATTTGAGTTGAATTATGCATTAATCAAGAAAGTAATGTTTGCTGCAGAACAGTTTGCAAAACAATGGCTACCCAATTGAGACAAATAATCATATTTTTGTCAGGTAAGCCTAATGTCAATGTGGCGTTGATTGTATAGCAGCCGGGAGCTTTTTGTTTATGACCGTTTGTGATAGAACTCATAAAAAGCATCTATTTTCAGAATTGTTGGAGAAAAAGTTTCCAAACCCATCTGTTTGAACCCCCAAGGAGGTGATACCCCTCTGTGCTCCTCTTCAGCCCAGTGGGTTCTGACTCATCAGTTGATGCACTTT